>NW_027185231.1:714232-724232 GCF_022577435.1 Embiotoca jacksoni | reverse complement strand
CGTATTTTACGTTAATTCGTGTTTAATGTTAATTCGTGTTTTACGTTAATTCGTTTTACGTTAATTCGTGTTTTACGTTAATTCGTGTTTAATGTTAACTCGTGTTTAATGTTAATTCGTGTCTTACGTCAATTCCTGTTTAACGTCAATTCGTGTTTTACGTTAATTCGTGTCTTACGTTAATTCGTGTCTTACGTTAATTCGTGTTTTACGTCAATTCGTGTTTTACGTCAATTCGTGTTGAACGTTAATTCGTGTTTTACATTAATTCGTGTTTTACGTTAATTCGTGTTTAATGTCAATTCGTGTTTTACGTTAATTCGTGTTTAACGTCAATTCGGGTTTAATGTTAATTCGTGTTTTACGTCAATTCGGGTTTAATGTTAATTCGTGTTTTACGTCTATTCGTGTCTTACGTTAATTCGCGTTTAATGTTAATTCGTGTTTAACGTTAATTCGCGTTTAATGTTAATTCGTGTTTAACGTTAATTCGTGTTTAACGTTAATTCGTGTTTTACGTTAATTCGTGTTTAACGTTAATTCGTGTTTAATGTTAATTTGTGTTTTACGTTAATTCGTGTTTAATGTTAATTCGTGTTTAATGTTAACTCGTGTTTAACGTTAACTCGTGTTTTACGTTAATTCGTGTTTTACGGTAATTCGTGTTTAACGTTAATTCGTGTTTTACGTTAATTGGTGTTTCACGTTAATTCGTGTTTTACGTTAATTCGTGTTTAACGTTAATTCGTGTTTAATGTTAATTCGTGTTTTACGTTAATTCGTGTTTAACGTTAATTCGCGTTTAATGTTAATTCGTGTTTAACGTTAATTCGCGTTTAATGTTAATTCGCGTTTTACGTTAATTCGTGTTGAACGTTAATTCGTGTTTTACGTTAATTCGTGTTGAACGTTAATTCGTGTTTAACGTTAATTCGTGTTTTACATTAATTCGTGTTTAACGTTAATTCGTGTTTTACGTTAATTCGTGTTTAACGTTAATTCGTGTTTAACGTTAATTCGTGTTTTACGTTAATTCGTGTTTAACGTTAATTCGCGTTTAACGTTAATTCGTGTTTAACATTAATTCGCGTTTAATGTTAATTCGCGTTTTACGTTAATTCGTGTTTTACGTTAATTCGTGTTGAACGTTAATTCGTGTTGAACGTTAATTCGTGTTTTACGTTAATTCGTGTTTGACGTTAATTCGTATTTTACGTTAATTCGTGTTTAATGTTAATTCGTGTTTTACGTTAATTCGTTTTACGTTAATTCGTGTTTTACGTTAATTCGTGTTTAATGTTAACTCGTGTTTAATGTTAATTCGTGTTTTACGTTAATTCGTGTTTAACGTTAATTCGTGTTTAACGTTAATTCGTGTTTTACGTTAATTCGTGTTTAACGTTAATTCGTGTTTAACGTTAATTCGTATTTTACGTTAATTCGTGTTTAATGTTAATTCGTGTTTTACGTTAATTCGTTTTACGTTAATTCGTGTTTTACGTTAATTCGTGTTTAATGTTAACTCGTGTTTAATGTTAATTCGTGTTTTACGTTAATTCGTGTTTAACGTTAATTCGTGTTTTACGTTAATTCGTGTTTTACGTTAATTAAGAAACAGCTGACGTCCTGTGACGTCAGACCGGTGTGTTGATCCAGTAAAACCCGTTCACGTCAGAACCGATTTAGAACATGTTAATGTCTCCCCCCACAACTCCCCCTCCCCCACCCTCTCCCAGTAAAGTCAAACATGGCCTCCAACCACCTCCACCTCCACCTCCCCCATTCGGTGGTCTCAGCCTACTCCGGCCTTCCCAGAATTCCCTGCCAGATGGCGGGCGGAGTCCCAAGATGAAGCCCCCCCTCCCCTCCTCCCCCCACGGAGCTGTCATGTCAGCGTCCGGATGACGGACGACCGCTGAGACCCAAGCGAGGTGTGTGTGTGTTCTGGTGTGTCTATCTTTGTGGGGACCGACCTGACTTTAAAAACCTTGTGGGGCATTTTTGGGGAACGTGAGGACTTCAGGGGACCGACTGAGGGTCGGACCGGATCCAGGGTCAGGTGTAGGCCGTGGTGTGTGGGTGTGGGTGTGGGTGTGGGGGGGGTGTGGGTGTGTGTCCTCCTTCTTTCCTGCGTTGACCTACCACTACCTCATCCACCTTTATAGTCAAAACAGACCTCCACCCTGCGCGCGCACACACACACACACACACACACACACACACACACACACACACACACACACACCCCTGGGGGACAATACTTTTAGGATAACGACCACTTCTGCATTATTGATCCTGATGCCGGCTCTGTTCCTCTGGATTAAAATGCTCCAGTTTGACCAGGAGGGATGTGGATTGCATCACACAGACACACACACACACACAGACACACACACACACACAGACACACACAGACACACATACACACACACACACACACAGACACACACACACACACAGACACACACAGACACACATACACACACACACACACACAGACACACACACACACACAGACACACACACACACACACAGAGACACACACACAGACACACACACACACACAGACACACACAGACACACATACACACACACACACACAGACACACATACACACACACACACACACACACACACACACACACACACACACACACACACAGACACACACACACACACACACACACACACACACACACACACACACCACATGCTGTGTGGATGTGGTGGTCGATATTTCGACATCATCGTTCCTGCAGCAGGAGTTCGTGACTGTTCGACCACTTTCATGCTTGTTTGCAGGTTAATGTCGACATTCTGCCGAACGCACGAGAGCTCTTTACGTCCGTCTCCGTGACGACCTGCTGCACTATCCAGACCTCTAACGTGTCATCGCTTAAAGAGGAAGTGAGGACATTTGGGAAACATCTGGACACTTTAGGAAAATGATAAACCCTTTTGGATAACGGCAAGACGTTTTTAAGAGTGAAGATATTTTCTAAAAGTTGCCAAATTTTTTAGAAACGGACGGTTTGGAGGTGAAAAGCAGTAAAAGTGAGGACGTCTCTGGACAGATTTAAAAGTGAGGACGTCTCTGGACAGATTTAGAAGTGAGGACGTCTCTGGACAGATTTAAAAGTGAGGACGTCTCTGGACAGATTTAGAAGTGAGGACGTCTCTGGACAGATTTAGAAGTGAGGACGTGTTTGGGAAAGTTGAAAGTCTTTAAAGAAAATTTGGAGAATTAGAACATTATTTGGAAATGAAGACAATTTCTCAGAGTGAAAAAACATTTTTAAAAATGAGCAAACATTTTTGGAGTGGACATTTTTTGGGAGGTGTTATTTCTTCTGAGGCCAGCTGCAGGAGGAAGACGTGTTTGGCAGACGGAGGACAGAACGCTGAAACATTTTCATCAACTGTAAATATTTTCATAGATTTGAAGGAAGTTGTTTCTCAGACGACTTTTAGAAACGAAGGACGTTTCAGAAACTTTGGTTTGCTGCGGACCGAGCGACTCCTCCGGCCGGCCGGCGCTGAGCTCCTCAGCTGCTCTGTGGGACGTCGGCGTGTCGAAGCGCTGCGGCGCTGCTCGGTTCAATCTGCATTAATGCGGCTCCTCCTCGCTCTGATGGATGCGGGGAAGCCAACAGGCGCTCGGCGGGTTTTATCGATCCGCGGGGACTCCAGCCGACCTGCCTGACAGGTCTGACTGTCGACCAATGGGGTGCCATGTAGCGGGAGGTGGAGGTGGAGAGGTGTGTGTGTGTGTGTGTGTGTGTGTGTGTGTGTGTGTGTGTGTGTGTGTGTGTGTGTGTGTGTGTGTGTGTGTGTCTGTGTGTGTGTGTGTCTGTGTGTGTGTGTGTGTGTGTGTGTATCAGTGTGTGTGTGTGTATATCAGTGTGTGTGTGTGTGTGTGTGTATCAGTGTGTGTGTGTGTATATCAGTGTGTGTGTGTGTTTGTGTGTGTGTGTGTGTGTGTGTGTATCAGTGTGTGTGTGTGTATATCAGTGTGTGTGTGTGTTTGTGTGTGTGTGTGTGTGTGTGTGTGTGTGTGTGTGTGTGTGTGTGTGTGTGTGTGTGGAGGTGTCAGGATTATTGTCTCCAGTGTGCCGTCTCTGTGCCACATTAAGGTCTATTGATCGGTTTGCACGGCTGACGCTTTGTCGAGGAGCCGCTTGGTACATCGATCGGTGACATGCCGACAGGGCCGTGGGGGTTGAGGGGGGGGGGGGGTGATATGATAGGGGGATAAAAAAGGAGGAGGCGGAGCTAGGAGGATGGACGGGTTAACAGGTGTTTGGAAGTCATTCATTCAGTTTCATCAAACTTCCTGCAGAGAGTTTGTTGGTTTTTTCTGCAGTAGTTTGTGAACATGAACAATAAATCATCCAGATTACATCATATTTACTAATTATCAGGACCAGAACCAGGACCGAACCAGGACCAGAACCAGAACCAGGACCTGGACCAGAACTAGGACCAGGACCTGGACCATTTAGGTCAGATTTCGGTTCACTCATGATGGTGTGTTTATGGTTCATGCTAAGCTAAGCTAACAGGCGGAGTCAAAGGAGGACGGAGACGTTTCATCTTCTCACCTGTTTGGTCATCGAGTCGATGAGTCGGACATAAAGATCCTGTTCTGTCCTGATACCTGAAAACACACAAACACAGTTAGAGGAGGTACACACACTGATACACACACACACACTGATACACACACACACACTGATACACACACACACACACACACACAGATACACACACTGATACACACACACACACTGATACACACACACACACACACACACACACACACACAGATACACACACTGATACACACACACACACACACAGATACACACACTGATACACACACACACACAGATACACACACTGATACACACACTGATACACACACACACACACACACACACACACACAGACACACACACAGACACACTGATACACACACACACACACTGATACACACACACACACACAGATACACACACTGATACACACACTGATACACACACTGATACACACACACACACACAGATACACACACTGATACACACACACACACAGACACACTGATACACACACACACGCTGATACACACACACACTGATACACACACACTGATACACACACTGATACACACACTGATACACACACACACACTGATACACACACTGATACACACACAGAAACATTAGCGTTAGCTCCTGACGCTAATAAGCCCCGCCCCCGTCAGAATAAGCCCCGCCCCCAGCAGCCTGACTCTAATAATGTTCAGTAAACGACTTCTCTTATTATTTATGTCCCGCGTGTGTATTTATGTTTCTCTTGTCGTGTCGTCGCGGCGACGCTAACCCCCCTCAGCAAAAACAAACATTAGCTGCTCCAGAGCTGTTTATTATTTATAGACCCCCCCCCCCCCCCCCCCCCCGTCCTCCAGGAGAACCAGGACTCCTCGTTTACTCGTTCTCCCACAAATTAAATATCAATCAGAGCCGCGTGTCTGTTATTAGCGCTGCAGCCGTGCGTTGCCGTGACACCGGCGCGACATGGGGTGGAGGAAATTGGCGGGAACACCTGTTCGCGGCGGCGCGGCTCTAATCGCGGGTCGGCCTTTTTGTTTTCGTGCAGCTCTAATTGACATGATTCACTCCTCGGTCCGCCGCCGCGCGCTGAGCGGCCGCCGCGCTAAATGGCCGCCATCCGTCCCGGTTGCAGATGAGGTCAATTACGGCGGTACGATGTTAATCCGCCGCCGCCCGCCGCTCCTCTGATTTATCCCCGAGTGGAGGAGGCGCGGCTTCATGTCCCACTTCATCTGCTGCTCCTGCAGGAGTCGGAGCGCTCGGCAGGTCTGGACCAGCGCCAGACACACACACACCAGTGTTTCCACTCAGCACAGACCCCCCCTCACACACACACACACACACACACACACACTCAGACACACACTCAGACACACACACACACACACACACACACTCAGACACACACTCAGACACACACACACACACACACACACACACACACACACACACACACACACACACTCACACACACACACAAACACACACACACACACACACACACACACACACACTCACACACACACACACACACACACACACACACACACACACACACCCCAGTGGGCGGAGCAGCTCAGGTCTGTCAGACATTCCAGATGTGGAGCTGCTCTCTGCTCACAATGGAAAAGTTCTCCAGAATCTCAGCTGACCCGAGTCCTACAGGGGAGGTCAGACCTGAGAGGAGGAGTCACCTTCACCTTCATCATCATCACAGCAGGTCCAGTATCCAGCCGGACAAACACTCAGAACCAGCAGCTAACAGAACCTTCAGTATAATCATAATTATAATCGCTCCAAATCTCAACGCAGATTATTTCGAATCAGCACAGAAGCCGTCCCCTGATCCGATCCGCTCTGTGGCTGCAGGTGGCGCTACACCCCATCAGCCCGAGGAGGTCGGACTGTTTCCTCACCGTTGCTGTAGAGCAGCTGTAGCCGGTAGTGGATCCCGTTGTTGGTCTTCTCTCCGTTGTACTCCTGCAACACAGTCACAACAAGTCAGAGATTCAACGAGTCACAAGAGTCAGAGTCAACGAGTCAGAGTCAACGAGTCACAAAAAGTTACAGTCAACGAGTCACAGAGTCAGTCATGAGTCAGCGAGACAGAGTCAACAAGTCACAGTCACAGCGAGTCACAAGTCATAGAGTCAACGAGTCACAAGTCAGTCAACGAGTCACAAAAAGTCAGTCAACGAGTCACAGAGCCAACGAGTCACGAGTCAGATTCAACGAGTCACAAGTCAGAGTCAACGAGTCAGTCAACGAGTCACGAAGAGTCAGTCAACGAGTCACATCGAGACAGAGTCAACGAGTCAGAGTCAACGAGTCAGATATTCGAGTCACAAGAGTCAGAGTCAACGAGTCAGAGTCACAGACTCACGAGTCAGTCACAACGAGTCACAGTCACGAGTCAGTCACCACAAGTCACAGAGTCAACGAGTCACAGAGTCACGAGTCAGAGTCGAGTCACAACAAGTCACAGAGTCAACGAGTCACAAAGAGTCAACGAGTCACAGAGAGTCAATGAGTCACAGTCATGAGTCACAGCGAGACAGTCAATGAGTCAGAGTCACAACCTATCACGAGTCAGTCACAAAATCAGAGTAAAAACGAGTCACGAGTCAGTCACGAGTCAGTCACAGAGCATCAAAACGAGTCACAAGTCATAGAGTCACAATGAGTCACAGCAAGTCACGAGTCATAGTCACAATGAGTCAGTCACAAGTCATAGAGTCACGAGTCATGGAGTCACAACGAGTTACAGAGAGTCACAATTAGTCTTTACAGTCAAAAACAGAAAGTACTAAACATTTTTTAATGTTAAGACTTGTTTCATGAAACCACGATGTCTCAGTCTGAATGAGTTCAGCCGCATGTTTTATCCTTCTGTCCGTCTTTACACTTCCAGTCTGAGTGTTTACTTTACAATCGTCTATAAACACAACTACAAATGTCATTTTAAATCACTTTTTTAAAAAGAGAAAGTCAGAATGAGATGAAACAGATGTGACATCACAGATTTTATTTCTAAAATGAAAACTAACAATTTCACCATTTTTTTTTACCTCTAATTTCAATTTCTGTATTTCATCATTCTGAGGTTCACCTTCATCTGACCTCTGACCTGCTGACCAAGGATTCACCCCGACACCACACGACAAAGAACCAGCTGAAAATATCTCAATCTACCCCTTATTCTCCTCCTCCTCCTCCTCCTCTCTCTTCTTTCAACCTTTATTCCCTCCTCTTTACTCCTCTCCTTCTCCGTTCAGCCGGTGCCGCTCAGTGCCAACTGTGCCCGGGAGTGTTGGCTTCGTCCCAGTGTGTTGGTGTCTCGGTGGGTGGGTGGGTTGGTGGGGGGAGGGGGGGGGTGAGAGACTAGAGGTCAAAGCAGAGGTGAGGTGAGCGAGTGGGCGAGAGCAGGACGGAGAGCCAGCTGGCAGCCGATCAAAGAACAAACAGCTCCAACCTGTCGGGATGTTATTATGATCCTCATCAGAGTTATTAGGAGGTTCTGGAGGCTTTTTGGAGGGTTCTGGAGGGTTCTGGAGGGTTTTGGAAGGCTGTGGAGCAGACTGAAGAGTTTGGTTTTTTTTGGAGGGTTCTGAAGGGTTTTGGAAGGTTCTGGAGGGTTTTGGAGGGTTGTGGAGGATACTGGGGGGTAATGGAAGGTACTGGCGGGTTCTGGACGGTTCTGGAAGGTTCTGGAGGGCTCTGAAGGTTTTTGGAGGGTACTAGAGGGTAGTGGAGGGTTTTTGAGGGTTCTGGAGGGTACTGGAGGGTTTTGGAAGGTTCTGGAGGGTACTGGACGGTTCTGGAGGGTACGGATGGTACTGGAGGGTTCTAGAGGGATGTGGAGGGTACTGGAGGGTTCTGGAAGGATGTGGGGGGTACTGGACGGTTCTGGAGGGTACTGGAGGGTTCTGGAGGGATGTGGAGGGTACTGCGACGTCTCACCTTGTCTTTCTCCACGAAGTCCACGTAGGAGGTCCGTTCGATCTCCACCGGCTGACCCTGCCGGTCGTACAGAGCCAGAACAAAGTGGAAGAAGTTGGACTTCCTCAGGTTGGACGGAGGCTGCTTCTCGAAGTGAGCTCGGGCCAAACCCACGCCGCTGAAACACGATACAAAACACCACCATCATCATCACCATCATCATCACCATCATCATCATCATCATCATCATCAGGATCCTCCAGCATCAAATTCCTGATTCTAATTTGTAAAAAACTAAAGTTGGACATTTTCTTGTTTCCTTCTTTAGAAAATATCGTCTCTGAGCAGTTCAATGAAACAACAATTAGAATCTGAATTTTGGACCCAACAGAAGTTCAATAGCTTCACAAACTGCAGCTGTGACTTATGAAGCTAGCGGAGTTCCTCAGGGCTCCGTGTTCGCTCCACTATTGTATGTAATTATATGTAAAAACGTGTTTCTTTGCAGATGATACGGTTGTTTTCGTTTGTGGTACAAAAGTGAGGAGGGAAAAAAATAAAACTTCTGAAGTCAAAAAATTCACAAAACAAACTTCATGTAAATAAAGGTAGAAAAGTGTTTTTAGAAGAAAACAAAACAACACGTATAACGTAGGACAAAGACGTATAATACTGATTATTGCTTTACGGCTCCAAATAACGTCACTTATTGTGTCACAGAAATACAGAACGTGTTTTATTAGGAATAAACAAACCAACAACTAAACCTCCTTCCTGCTGCAGCGCCGCCTGCTGGACACCGGTGTCAAAAGTCTGTCTCCGTGGAAACACGATCATAAATAAAAACTAAAGTCTGGTTCAAACAAACGCGGCTCTCAGAAGTATTTAAGGAATTATCAGCTACAAATATGTTAAAATTATTTTATAAGATCTGTTGTTTTTGTAATTAATAAAAGTATCTGAGAGAATCATGTTATTTAATCGTCACTATATTTATTGTTTTCATAAAAAAAAATTATTTAGTGTCTATTGTTTTTATTCAGATAAAAGTGCTGTTTACGTTCAGCTTGAAATCAAGAAGATGCAAAATCATCACAGCTTTTATTAACATTTACTGTGAATGTCTGAAGAAATAAAAAATAAAATAATTTACTTTAAAAAAAAAAAGCCAGAAAAAAAATGTGTGATGGAGAACAAAAGAAGAAAGTCTCATTAAATTAAAATGATTTCTGGAGCAACAAAAGGAAACAAAAACAAAATAATCATCAGAGGACCGTTTGTGATGCTGATTATCATAATGTTAAAAACCGCCTGCCTGGAGGTCAAAGGTCGTCCTCTGATTTACAGACACGTTTATTCCCTCTCAGCGAGACGTCTGTGATTGGTCGGCGCTGACGAACCCACCGGTTCATCCTGAAATAAAATCGATGCTCCGGCAGGAAGCGAC
>NW_027185231.1:701732-704232 GCF_022577435.1 Embiotoca jacksoni | reverse complement strand
TTACCTGACAACCTTTCAGAATACATTTTAAATTTGAGAGACGTGTTGTCATTTAAATAATAATAATAATAATAATAATAATAATAATAATAATAATAATTGAGGCCCTCAGAGGTCAAACAATCAATATTTAACAAAAAAATTATGATTATTTAAACAATTTTAAAAACTAAAATATAAATCTGTGTAGCTGAACTTTCTGTAAATCATCTGGTGACCCTTCGGAGGGGCCCGACCCTCAGATTGGGAACCACTGGACCAAACAAACAAACAAACAAGCCGGAGCAGCTGAAGCCTCTGATCGATCCAACGTCTCACTTTTAGTTTCACATTTTACTGATAAATCTCAGAAATGAAGATTTATTTTTTTTTAGTTTGATTGGACGAAGTCTGATCAGCTGATCACACAGGAAGTGTTTCAGAGACGCCGACTCACTGATGAAGGTTTGAAGAAACCAGAACCAAACAGGAAGTGACACAGATCGACACACCTGACCTCTCCGTCCCACTCAGGCATTAATCACGTGATTATTGATATTAATTATGTATCAGCTGATCAATAATAATCCTGCAGCTTCTGATCGGACACATGAAGCAGCGACGGAACAAACAGAGACTTTAAATTCTCGAATCATCGACCGAACGACAGATTCACAGTTTACGAGGCGTTTAAGGCCAGTTTGAAGGTCCGTAAATCAGAGCTCTGTTCCCTGAGGTTTAAATGTTTCTGGAAGAACTTCCTCCACCAACATTCAAAATATCAGAACCAAACCGACAGTCATACATAAATTTATATTTTTAATATTTGTATCGTATTAATTCTTCAAATAAACGACTCACTTTGAAATATTTTGATGTTTTCTGTCGTGTTTCTTCTTTTTATGTAAATTAATGATATTAATGCTTTAACAGAAGTTTCAAACCGATTCGGACGTTTAAACACAAAACGTGACATAAAACTCCTCCAGAATGAAACTTTCCTGTGTTCAACATTTCCCTCCTGATTTCTGCTCTCGAACGCATCGTCTCTCTGAACGTTCTCGTGCAGCCAGAAAACACATTTAAGATTCAAATTAAATGAAACAGGAAATATTCATTTGACTGTTTTTAAAACATAAAATGTTAAAAATAATATTATTTTATTTTCTTCACACTTCTTTTTTGTATTTTCCAGTCTTTTAATAAAATAAACAGAATCTTAATTTGAAGGTGAGATTTGACTTGTTGCCACCAAACTTTTATTTTGAAATTTACCCGCTGAGGGTAAAAGTGAATATATATAATATTAGTAAGTTAAAGATCAGATGTGTGAAAAGACTCTTTATGTTTTTATCTGATCAGGTTTCAATAATGGATCAATAACAGCAGAACGTTTCAAGTCAGATTTAAAGAGATTTATTTTCCAGATAATTTGAAAAAAAACTTATTTTGTGAACGCAGCCTCGTTCTGATCTCATGTTTCCACATAAAACACACGACTTCTTTCTTCATATTAAAAATACGTCTGAAATTTAACATGTCAATATTCACACGTAAACATGGAGAACATGACCCATGTTCTCCACGTTCTAACTCTTTATTTCCTCTTTCGTTCTCCACGTTCTAACTCTTTATTTCCTCTTTTGTTCTCCACGTTCTAACTCTTTATTTCCTCTTTTGTTCTCCACGTTCTAACTCTTTATTTCCTCTTTTGTTCTCTACGTTCTAACTCCTTATTTCCTCTTTTGTTCTCTACGTTCTAACTCCTTATTTCCTCTTTTGTTCTCCATGTTTTAACTATTTCCTGTTTTGTTCTCCACGTTCTAACTCTTTATTTCCTCTTTTGTTCTCCATGTTCTAACTCTTTATTTCCTCTTTTGTTCTCCACGTTCTAACTCTTTATTTCCTCTTTTGTTCTCCACGTTCTAACTCTTTATTTCCTCTTTTGTTCTCTACGTTCTAACTCCTTATTTCCTCTTTTGTTCTCTACGTTCTAACTCCTTATTTCCTCTTTTGTTCTCCATGTTTTAACTATTTCCTGTTTTGTTCTCTACGTTCTAACTCCTTATTTCCTCTTTTGTTCTCCATGTTTTAACTATTTCCTGTTTTGTTCTCCACGTTCTAACTATTTATTTCCTCTTTTGTTCTCCACGTTCTAACTCTTTATTTCCCCTTTTGTTCGCTACATTCTAACTCTTTATTTCCTCTTTTGTTCTCCACGTTCTAACTCTTTATTTCCTCTTTTGTTCTCCACGTTCTAACTCTTTATTTCCCCTTTTGTTCGCTACATTCTAACTCTTTATTTCCTCTTTTGTTCTCCACGTTCTAACTCTTTATTTCCTCTTTTGTTCTCTACATTCTAACTCTTTATTTCCTCTTTTGTTCTCCACGTTCTAACTCTTTATTTCCTCTTTTGTTCTCTACATTCTAACTCTTTATTTCCTCTTTTGTTCTCCATGTTCTAACTCTTTATTTCCTCTTTTGTTCTCCACGTTCTAACTCTTTATTTCCTCTTTTGTTC
>NW_027185231.1:696732-699232 GCF_022577435.1 Embiotoca jacksoni | reverse complement strand
ACGTTTAACGTCTGCATCTTCTGGACGTTTCAGTTTCCTTCTCGTTTCCTGTTCGTGTCTCTGAAGCTCAGGAATAAAGTTGACATTTAAAATCAGATGATTAAATGATTTAAACATGAAATTCTGCTTCATTTAAAAATGTTTAAATTCAGGTTAATTTAAGCAGATGGAGTTCAGAGTTTGTTGCAGATTTTAAAGCTAAACTTTCTTCTGCAGAAACGAACCGAAACATATTAAAAAAAAATCATGAAGAGGAATTTGAAAGTTTAAAGCAGCAGCAGCAGCAGGAGCAGGAGGAGCAGCAGGAGCAGGAGCAGCAGGAGCAGGAGGAGGCTGCAGGTTTTCAGCTGCAGGTTTCGGGGAGATGCTGGTGTTTCTGTGGAGCTTCACCTCCCTGCTGATGGATTTTTTTTTCTGTGCTTGTGTTCATGTGATTAAACGTGAAAATCTCTCATTGATTTCTGTCAGACTTCCTGCAGCTCGCCTCACAGGCGCTTCAACACTTTTAAACTCTCATTTTAAAGGAAAAAAACAACTTTCCAGACAAACAAAAGAGAATTTAAAAACTCTGATCTGATGATTTTTATTTTAAATGCAACGTATAATTTATTATTAAAATTACACGTGTCTGTTTTCAGTGTACAGCTGATGTTTCTCCAGTTTATGTGGATTTAAAGTCTTTGTGTTTGGTCCTGCTGCGGGAGGATCAGAGATGAGCTCCGTGTCTGCCGTTTCAATCACGGAGTTTAAACATGACGTTATTTTGTGCTCTTTAATTTAACCTCTGACCCACTTCCTTTATTTCCTCCTCGTCCTGCTTCCTAAATAAAATATCCTTTAAATTTATTTCACATTTTTATAAGCTGATGTTTGTGATCAAAGAGAATCTCGGTGATTTAATTGAATAGTTGATTATTAATTATTTGAATTATCCTCCAACCTGTAATTACTCTGTCGGAGTCCCGGGGACCAGCAGACCGGGGGCTCGCGCTGCTCCGCCGCCTCACTGCGCTCTGAGCGCGCGGCGTGTTTGTGCAGCTCCAGACCGCGTGCCACATTTCTTTCAATGAATAATCGGATCGAGACGTGGAAACACAATTTCATCCACATTTTTGTTTTATAAAAGACGTGCTGAGGCGGGAAAAAAAAAAAAAAACACTCCGGCGCTGCAGCTCGCGCGCGGCGGTCAGCTGGAGAGCTCGAGCCCCGCCGGAGAGGAGCCGGGAGGCGGCGCGAGGAGGCTGCACGCTCCGCGGTGGCAGCTCCGGTGTCCGCGGAGAGAGCGGGAGGAAACCCCGACAGTTTGGTTTTATTCACATTCATTTACTTTTTAACAAATTAAAAACGGAACAAACGTCACTTTTTAATCGGGTTTTGTTTTTTGTAGAGGAAGAGATTTAAATCATTTCCTGGACTGAAAGTTGAAACTCAAACATTTTCTGTCTTATAAGAAGTGACGAGCAGCGCGTGCACGATGTCCTCCGCTTCACTTTGATTTATTGGAGTGTTTTTTAGATGTAAAGTGAATCTGTGACTGAACTCGGTGGAAAGTTTCCCTCCTGCAGCGGTCAGCCTCTCTCGGCTCCTGCAGGACGAACCGGACTCTCCTCCACCGATTTTCTAACGGGGCCACTAACGGGACCGGTTCTGGCACCGCGTAGCAGACACATGAAAAGTTGCGTGTTTTTCGGTATCTTTACCTCTGGGCCGCTGTGTTGGCGTCCAAAATCCCCGCGCCCTGCATCCAGGAGCGGACCGGGGTCATGCCGGTGGGGAGCGGCTCCTCCTTCATGGTCAGGGCCCCCCGGGGGAGGCTGTCCTGGATGGAGAACATCAAAGTGTCCTTCTGGGAGCTTTGTCTTCACCAGAAACAAGAAAGAAGAAGAAGAAGAAGAAGAAGCGGAATAATCCTCCCTGTAGCAGCCACTCACAAAGCCAAAGGACCACCTGGATTAAGGTGGAGGAGAGGAGCGACAAGGAGGAGGAGGAGGTGGAGGAGGAGGAGGAGGAGGAGGGGTGGGGGACACACCAGCGAGCTTCCCCAAAGTACCGGGTCCTGATCCAGAGAAGAGCCCCGGATCCCTCTGGGTTTCTCCGGGCTTGTTTTAGATCCCAGAACCGGCTTCAAACCGGGTCTGTGTGAAGTTAAAAGAGGGCGGAGAGAGGCGCGCGGAGCGGGGAGAGCATCTCAGAGGAGCCGGGAGAGGCACGGAGCGGAGCTCAGCCGGGATCCGGAGAGCCTGACGCCGGGAGGACGGAGCGGGTAGAGCCGGGATCAGAGGGAGGCGAGCCGTTGCGGATTGTGGAGAAATGAAAAGTGGGATAAAAAAAACACGCCAGCGCTTCAAAAAGGAGTAAAATGAAATGATTAGCAAACAAGAGGGAGGGACGGACCGAGGAAGGCTGCGGCTCCCGCGGGAACAGGGGGATTGGGCAGCGAGAAATCTCATCCCCTCCCTTCCCGGCTCTTTATGGCTCCTCTGTCCCGGCGGAGAGCTCC
>NW_027185231.1:691289-696632 GCF_022577435.1 Embiotoca jacksoni | reverse complement strand
CAGAAGATACGTCAGTGTTCACCTGGTTTTTAAATCAGCAGAAATTTGAATGGAGTTTTATTGGTGCAGTCGACAGTCATTAATGTTTGTTACTTTAATGTTGTTATTTCTAAACCTATAAAATAATCTTCATGTTTCTGATGACATTTATGAAAACACTCCTTGTTTTGTGTTTATTTTAATCCAGTTTTCTGTATCAGACTGAATATAAGAGGAAAGATGTCAGAACCTCCTTCTGGGTCTGTGAAATGGTTCCGATGCTTCAGCTGCAATACCAGCGAGTGCCACTAGAGGTCGGCTCCAAAAAGCCTCCGGCTCCATAGACTCCCATTCAACTTCTCTCATCAAATCCAAAGTGAATAAAATGTGTCCATCAGTTATCTCGGTGTTGTTAGCTAAAGTCACTCCTTCTTATTAGTTTTCTGGAGGTCCATCTGAAAATAATCCCTCATTCATTAGAAAAGAAGATTCAAGAAGACCTGTTTTTGGGGGCGTGTCTGTTTGATTGACAGGCCTGTGGTGCAGTCAGGTTACAGCTATCGGTGGGCGGGACGTAGTATCGTCAGGTTTCCAATCAGATTGGTCAGATCCACCGCTGGCTCCTCCCCCAGCTCGTCCAAATATGGTCACTTCATAACGTTCACAAACCAACGATGACATCACTGATGGGGTGGAGTCTGTGGTTGGAGGACAGATGTTGCAGTTCGTCTCCTCTGACAATCCACTTCAGCTCCTGTCCAGTTGAGGCTGCGTTCACAAGCTCAGCTCTGCTTCATGTCACAAATCACTGCAGAGCATTTGTCAGCCTCCAAACTCCCCCGGGCCCCCCCCCCCCCACCCCGTGTTCCTGTTTCTCATCGGCCCAACAGATCGTCTTTATTCATGAGTCCATGTTCACAGAACTTCCTTGTTGCTGAAACCCAAAGTTGCTGACGTGTGGTTGTTGTTGTTGTTGTTGTTGTTGTTGTCGCCGCCTCATCACAGCCCCATGTTTCACATGTTGATAAAGCGACACGTCAGCTGTCACAATAAAAGCCTCCATTATACGTCTGTAAAATGTCGTATTAGTGGATCCTGAACGTGTTTATGTTTACAGTGAAACACACTTCCTGTTTGTTTATGTTGATCGTTGTCGTAAACGTTAACGCTACGATCAGTCGTTAAATCTTCGGTCGACGTTAACTCTTTGTTAACGCTTCGTTAACTCTTCGTTGACTCTGCGTTAACTCTTCGTTAACTCTCCATTAACTCTTCGGTCTGACGTTAACTCTTCGGTCAGATGTTAACTCTTCGTTAACTCTTCGGTCAGACGTTAACTCTTCATTAACTCTTCATTAACTCTTCGGTCGAACGTTAACTCTTTGTTAACTCTTCGCTAACTCTTCGGTCAGATGTTATCTCTTTGTTAAGTCTTCATGAACTCTTCATTAACTTTTTGGTCGGATGTTAACTCTTCGGTCGGACGTTAAGTCTTCGTTAACTCTTTGCTAAGTCTTCGTCAACTCTTTGTTAACTCTTTGTTAAGTCTTCGGTCAGACGTTAAGTCTCCGTTAACTTTTCGGTCAGACGTTAACTCTTCGTTAACTCTCCGGTCAGACATTATCTCTTTGTTAACTCTTCATTAACTCTTCGTTGACTTTTCGGCCAGACGTTAATGCTTCGTTAAGTCTTCGTTAACTTTTCGGTCAGACGTTAACTCTTCGGTCAGATGTTAACTCTTCGTTAACTCTTCGGTCGGATGTTAACTCTTCATTAACTCTCCGATCAGACGTTATCTCTTTGTTAACTCTACATTAACTCTTCGGTCAGATGTTAACTCTTCATTAACTTTTCGGTCAGACGTTAACTCTTCGTTAACTCTTCGATCAGACGTTATCTCTTTGTTAACTCTTCATTAAGTCTTCGGTCAGATGTTAACTCTTCGTTAACATCAGATGTTATCTATTTGTTAACTCTACATTAACTCTTCGGTCGGATGTTAACTCTTTGTTAACTCTTCGGTCGAGCGTTAACTCTTCGATCAGACGTTAACTCTTCATTAACTTTTCGGTCAGACGTTAACTCTTCGTTAACTCTTCGATCAGACGTTATCTCTTTGTTAACTCTTCGTTAACTCTTCAGTCTCTTTACGGTCGCTGATGTGCAGCTTCCGCCCACTGACATGTGTTCTCTGTTTAAAGAGGGGGAGGAAGTGCATGATGGGAGTTTCTCTTGGGAAACATCGGTTCCTCCAGCTGTGGACAGATGTTGTCGTCTCCCCCCCTGACCCCCCTCCTCCTGACCTCTGACCTTTCCACAAACTGTTAGCAGAAACAGAAACAAGTGTTTTCACATTGAATCAGTTTATTAAACAGGAACTTCATGAGAAGCAGGAGAACAGTTTGTTCAGGATGAAGCGTGACTTCTGGTTCTGGCTCGGCCCGGCTTGGCTCCGGTCCGGCTCCGGGCTTGTCCGGGGAGCTGCTGTTGTCCTTGGTGTGCTCTCCTTTGGCCGGCCCGGTTCTGCTCCGGTGCCAGGTCGACACTTTCCCACTGAGGGACGATCAGCGGTGGAGCTGGCTGTTCGCCCCGCCGCTCCGTTCTGGAGCTCTTTCATCAGGTCGGATCAGACCTGAGATGGAGCGGTGACTTCATCAGTGAGGTTCAACATTCATCATAATAATATCAGATATGAATCATTGAACAGAAGATGAACATGTGGACAGAAGGTTCATTCATTAAAATACAACCTGTTTAGTTATAATAAACATTAATGGAAAACGTATAACAGACGACTGTATCAGAAATATTAGATGATTTTATCTTATATTTAAGGAGCAGACAGTAAATTGTTCAAATGTTTTACTCATAAAAACATAAATATTCCATCTATTCAAATCAAACTGATCATAAGTGTCTCGTGTTTTATCCTGAAACTTCAACATTATTCTATATCTCAGTTTTCATATAAGTAAATATCAAATCAATTTTAACTTTATAAAATTGTTTGTTTAAACTCAGAATGTCACTTCGTTTAAAAGATTTAAATACATTTAACTTAAAATATACAATAAAACAACTTAAACTCAGCCGTCCTCCCGGCCGATCCGATAAGTGGTCAAAGAGGTGGTGAGGTGGGTGGAGCCTTAAACCTGCAGCCGGACACCCTCCTGTCAGTCAAAGATGCCCCGCCCCCTTAATTCTACAGAATGTTAAGTTCTATAAAAACTTCGTACAGTTGTCATGAATGAGGAATTTAGCGACAGAGACTGAAAGCGTGTTTATTTGTAGTGTAAAGTTTTAAGGGGGTGGTTTGTGGGGACGGACTCACTGCTGCTGCCTCTAGTGGTCAGTAGATGAACTGCAGACGTTAGCGGTCGCTGCGAAGGAAATAAATTTGTGACGACTAAAGACGAGTTCAACGAGAATCTGTCAGTTTGTTTCTCTGCAGTTTGAATATTTATTTTTCTTGTCGTATGATGAGGTTGTAACTCCGCCCTCCTCGGTGTGATGTCATGAAGTCTGGTGTGGATCACCTTTACGAGGTCGGCGGTTTCTGATGAGTCATTCATAAAAATTACACAAAAAGCTGCAGTTAAAGCTCAGTTGTGAGCCGTAAAAGGTGTGTGTGTGTGTGTGTGTGTGTGTGTGTGTGTGTGTGTGTGTGTGTGTGTGGACCTAATAAAGTGCGTCTCTGAGGAGGGGGCGGAGCTGTGATCTCAGTTCATTAAGTGACTCGGTCTGCCGACATGTCACAGCGTTTCGCTCACACTCGGCTGCTTTTTAATTAATCTGTATTTTCCTCCTCTCGGATGCGTCTTCGTGTTAACACCTCACAAAACGCCACCGCCGCTGTTTTTTTTTTTTTTGGGGGGGGGGGGGGGGGATGCTGCCAGGTGGAGCACCAATGTTAAAGCTGCTCCTCAGACGGCGGCCTGCAAATTTAATGACACTGATTATCTCAAAGATGACAAATCAATGCTGTTGCCCCCCCCGCCCTCTTTTCCAAACTATAACTACGTAGTTTTTAGTAGCTAACCCCAAAACAAACGTCACATTTAGCACTAAATACGATGTTTTTGGTGCCGAAACGTGAAGACGTGAACCGCGTTGATAAAACGTTCGTATTTGAATGAGAACACATTGACACGCTGCCCTCTAGCAGGCCGGCGGGTGAATTACATTCTTTAACGTTACGTCATGTGGAGAAAATACAGCAAAGTAAAAGTAGTTAAAACCAGTCCTTCGGTTCGGTTCTTGGTTTATGTGGTTCAGGTGCAGCTGAGTCCCCACTTCGTCTGTTGGACTGGAGCATCATCCCCGTTTTCTCTCTCACACACACACACACACACACACACACACACACACACACACACACACACACACACACACACACCACACACACACACACACATACTGTCTGTCTCTACAGCGACCGTCCAAAAGAACCGCTCAGTGTGTGTGTGTGTGTGTGTGTGTGTGTGTGTGTGGTGGCGTGCAGGTGGCGGTGGTCGAGGTGCGCTTGGTTCACGCTGTGTCACACCCCTGCCCTCTGTTAGCGCTGACGCTGCAGTGTCATCCTGACGGCCGGCAGCCAACGGAGCCGCGAAAACACACAACAAATAAAGAGCAGCGAGGAAGCTGCAGCGGCCACGCATCAAAGCCGAGGCCAGAGACGAGCGGAGAGACGAGCGGAGAGACGAGACGAGAGACGAGACGAGAGACGAGACGAGCGGAGAGACGAGACGGGTGAAGAATGAAACACTCAGGACGGTTTCACCTGCTCCGCCGCGCATATGGCCCACAAGTTAAAAATAAAGACAATGCGCATACATTAGCATCCATAATGCAGTGCGACCCCCATTTAATATGCAAATTCCCTGAAATATTACTGAACACCTTCTGTTCGGAGGGAATACATTTGAATTTGCAATTAGAGTTTTCCTGTATAATTAATGAAAAGCGTCAATTTTTGGCTGCCTGCTAATTTGATTAAACGTGTTGACGAGGCGTTTAGGGGCGCTGCCGGAGCGCGGGAGAAAAGAGAGCTCAGGTGATCAGGTACCGCAGTCCTCCGGCAGGTCGCAGAGGCAACAGGGGGGGGGGGGGGCTGATCCGGAGCCAGGAAGGGGTGGGGGTCACCGTGATGTCAGCGGTGTGTGTGTGTGTGTGTGTGTGTGTGTGTGTGTGTGTGTGTGTGTGTGTGTGTGTGTACCTGTCTGTCTGTGTGTGTGTGTGTGTACCTGTCTGTCTGTGTGTGTGTGTGTGTGTGTACCTGTCTGTCTGTGTGTGTGTGTGTGTGTCAGCAGAACAAAACGGTGAACAGTCGCTGTTGTTGTTTTGTCCGAGTTTGTTCTGGTTCCA
>NW_027185231.1:673789-686289 GCF_022577435.1 Embiotoca jacksoni | reverse complement strand
AGCCTCTCCTCCTGCTGATCCAATCTAGCAGCACCAGTCCATTACTAGTAGAATTAGTACTAGTTATTAATAGTAGTAGCAGTAGTAGTATTAGTAATTGTATTAGTATTAGTAATAGTGGTCATAATAGTAGTAGTATTAGTAACAGTATTAGTAGTAGTATTAGTAATAGTATTAGTAGTAGCAGTAGTAGTAATTGTATTAGTATTAGTATAGTGGTAATAATAGTAGTACTAATAGTAATAGTATTAGTAATAATAGTAGTAGTAGTAGTAGTAGTAGTAGTAACAGTAACAGTATTAGTAGTAGTAGTAGTAGTAGTAATAGTATTAGTAATAGTATTAGTATTAGTATTAGTAACAGTAGTAGTAGTAGTAGTAGTAGCAGTAATAGCAGTAGTATTAGTAACAGTAGTAGTAGTAGCAGTAGTAGTAGTAGTAATAGTAACAGTATTGGTAGTAGTAGTAGTAATAGTAGTAGTAGTAGTAGTAGTAGTAGTAGTAACAGTAACAGTATTAGTAGTAGTAGTAGTAGTAATAGTATTAGTAATAGTATTAGTATTAGTATTAGTAACAGTAGTAGTAGTAGCAGTAATAGCAGTAGTATTAGTAACAGTAGTAGTAGTAGTAGTAGTAGTAGTAATAGTAACAGTATTGGTAGTAGTATTAGTAATAGTAGTAGTAATAGTATTAGTATTAGTAACAGTAGTAGTAGCAGTAATAGCAGTAGTATTAGTAACAGTAGTAGTAGTAGTAGTAGTAATAGTATTAGTAACAGTAGTAGTAGTAGTAATAATAGTATTAATAGTAATAGTATTAGTCGTAGTAATGATAGTAGTAGTAGTAACAGTAGTAGTAGTAGTAGTAGTAATAGTATTAGTATTAGTAACAGTAGTAGTATTAGTAACAGTATTGGTAGTAGTATTAGTAATAGTAGTAGTAATAGTATTAGTAGTAGCAACAGTATTAGTAGTAGTAACAGTATTAATAGTATTAGTAGTTGTAATAGTATTAGTAGTAGTAATAATAGTATTAGTATTAGTAGTAGTAATAGTATTAGTAGTAGTATTAGTAGTAATAGTATTAATAGTAGTAGTCGCAGTAATAATAGTAGTAGTAGTAGTAACAGTATTAGTAGTAGTAATAGTATTAGTATTAGTAACAGTAGTAGTAGTAGTAATAGTATTAGTAACAGTATTGGTAGTAGTAACAGTATTAGTAGTAGTAGTAATAGTATTAGTAACATTATTATTATTAGTAGTAATAGTATTAGTAACAGTATTGGTATTAGTAATAGTATTAGTAACAGTAGTAGTAGTAGTAGTAGTATTAGTAGTGTTAGTATTATTAGTATTAGTAACAGTATTAGTAGTAGTAATAGTATTAGTATTAGTAACAGTAGTAGTAGTAGTATTAGTAACAGTATTGGTAGTAGTATTAGTAATAGTAGTAGTAATAGTATTAGTAGTAGCAACAGTATTAGGAGTAGTAACAGTATTAATAGTATTAGTAGTTGTAATAGTATTAGTAGTAGTAATAATAGTATTAGTAGTATTAGTATTAGTAGTAGTAATAGTATTAGTAGTAGTAATAGTAGTAGTAGTAGTAGTAGTAATAGTATTATTATCATTAGTAGTAGTAGTAGTAGTAATAGTATTAGTAGTAGTAATAGTAGTAGTAGTAGTAGTAGTAGTAGTAGTAGTAATAGTATTATTATCATTAGTAGTAGTAGTAGTAGTAATAGTAGTAGTAGTAGTAGTAGTAATAATATTATTAGTAGTATTAGTAGTAGTAGTAGTATTAGTAGGAATAGTATTAATAGTATTAGTAGTAGTAGTAGTAATAGTATTAGTAGTAATAGTATTATTAGTAGTAATAGTAGTAGTAGTAGTAATACTATTAGTAGTAATAGTATTATTAGTAGTAATAGTAGTAGAATTAGTAGTAGTAGTAGTAATAGTAGTAATAGTATTAGTATTAGTAATAGTATTAATAGTAGTATTAGTAGTAGTAGTAGTAGTAGTAGTAGTAGTAGTAGTAGTAATAGTAGTAATAGTATTAGTATTAGTAATAGTATTAATAGTAGTATTAGTATTAGTAGTAGTAGTAGTAGTAGTAGTAGTAATAGTATTAGTATTAGTAATAGTATTAATAGTAGTATTAGTATTAGTATTAGTAGTAGTAGTAATAGTAGTAATATATATGAAGTAAATATTTGATGACTTGGCAAAGTGAAGTAATGTTTCTGCCCTCTGTCTGATATTATTAGGCTGCTAATAAATGCTAACTTGGTGCTAACAGGGCTCAAAAAGTGAGTTACTAATGATGCTAACAAACTTTAACTTTATGTCGGAGATAATAATACTAATAATAACAGCAGTCACGGTGCAGGTGACAGTGTAAGGACGGTGTTACGGTGCGTCCGTTGGGCCGCTCGGCGCCAGTTAACCCGCTGTGACTGCGAGTTAAAGGTCACGTCCACGCTAAGTGACAGTTAATGGGTCCGCTCAGCACTTCGGCCTCGTTTATAAAAAAAACATTTTCCTCTCCAGTTTTATGATTCATTTAACGCTCGGCGCTCACGCCTGCCTGAGCAGTAAATTCTTAATATGTACAACATGATTTAATTATTGCTCCACATTCAAAGCACACACACGTTTTAATGAATGTTTAACGTGGTGAAATATGTTTCCTCTGTCGTCACCGACGCGTTAGTTACGGAGCGGATCGCTGCGTTTCAAGTACAAATCATGTACAGTAACAACCTTTATTTATGTTGACCTTTTATTCATGTTGACCTTTACTGAAGACGTGATGCAGTTTATTTATTTACATTCATTTTTATACCACGTTATGGAGGCTTGGAAATGTCAGACATGATGATCGTTGTGAGGTTTTCAAAAGTCTGATAGAGATGGAAATACAGGAAGTTTACTGTGATCATTACCTCCGCTGGGGGTTGTTTGTTTGTTTGTTTGTTTGTTTGTTTGTTTGTTTGATTGGTTGGTTGTTTGTTTGTCAGCAGGTTTACAGACAAACTAAAGGCCTGATTCACATTTTATAGAAGAGAAATGATATTTAAGATATTTAACTGTTGTTGTTTTTTGTCTTTGTTGTTGTTTTTTGTCTCTGCAGTGTTTTTTTTGTCTCTTTGTTGTTCCACGTGGTCTTCAGTCAATTCCTGACTTGTTGTTCTTGTTTTGTGTCCGTAGTTTCTTGTATCTGTCTGTCGTTAGTTTTGAGTCTTTTCCGTCTCTGTTTCTGTTCATGTGATTGATTTTAAACAGAGGCTCCGCCCCCCGTCTCCCCGTCCCCCCGTCCTCTGGGGCCGCTGCAGCTCTGCCCAGAGACCTGCTCAGTAATCCGTCCATGCTGCTGATAAACTGTGAGCTGCTTCTTTGCAGCTTTGAGTAATGAGAAGCAGTTTTAGATTTTCAGGTCGGAGAGTCGTCGGGTCTTGAACTCTGTTTTCCCCAAAGATCAGCTGCACTTCAGGCATTCACATCCTCCCGCTCTTTGTGCAAGTCGGTTTTAATAACTTCAAACCAATAATTGTTTGCCTGACCTTGATTCGGAGCCTTTGACAGGTGCATTGTAGCTGGATGCAGTTGCCGAGGTGCCTTTGAGCCACAAACTGTTTGGCCGTGATGAAATTCATGTCAAACCTCACGTCTGTGAAATGTCAAACTTTTCAGGAAAGAAATTAGTCCAGTTTTTAGTTTGTACCTTGAGGCAGTTTGGAGTTTATCTGCTGGGTTTTAGGAGGATTTCATCAGACGAGAAGTTGAAGGATCTCCGTCCTGAGAGAATAAAGAAATCTTTCAGTTCAACATGAAAAACCTGCAACACGGCGGCTCCGAGGATTTCACCGTCCTACCAGGGTTTACTGCAGGATTTAAACAGATGAATCATAATTTATAACACCTCAAAACAAAATGTAAAAAATGAATAATGGAGCACTGAGGCCAACTATGTGTTTATCACTTAAAAATTCCAACAAGAAGTTTAACTGCCTCTTTAGTGAATAAAATTACGAGCTAGAATGATACGTTGATGTTTTTAAGGACTCGGCTATTTCCCGGAAATGTGCAGTACTTGACCTCTGACCTCAAACAGGCCCTGAGGCCCAGAATTGATTAGTTTCAGTCCCAGAGAGCTGAATGTGAAGACTTCAGCTGTTGACCTTTTTATTAAACCACGTTTGGTCTCCAGGAATTTGTTTTTAGTGGAAAATTCAGTCAAAAGTTGCTTTAAAACATTTTTTTCACAACACAAGTTCAGAAAGCGTAAAAGTTAAATAGACTGACTCTGTTTTCTTTTGTTTCTTTGTCGATGTTCAGCTTTGACATTTCTGCTGTAAAAAGTCATCACCGTTTCTACTGGAACATAAATACATTAAAAAAAAAGGAACAAGAAGTTAAGGAGTTAAAAACATGCTAGTTTGGCTGGTTAGTTGCTTTAGAAATGCTGACTAGGCAGAGAAAATCTCTAACAAGTGCCGAGGTGGTAAAATGAGGTGCTAACTATACGCTAAAGTGGTTAAAACAGTAAGAAGCTCATAATTGAAATTGCTGAATGTAAAAAAGAAAACTCAGCTTGTATACGCAATTTCTAACTTAAAGAGGAAGTTAAATAATAACTGGCTAAATAAATAAGAAAAATACAATTCTAGTTTGCTGTTGTTATGCTGATTCAAGTTTAGATGAAAAAGTTTGGCTGAAATCACAAGTTGGCATAAAATGCTAATTTGGCTATTAACATGAGACTTTCAGATAATTCAACTGTTTCTTGCTCAACTTCAAACTGGGATCATTTCAGCCGATTGACACAGAATTAAACTGATATTAGCTGAACATCTTCCGCCCCTGCAACTCCCTGGAAGGTCACCTGGAGTCGGCAGGACTCCAGTTCCAGAGCCCACAATTATATTTGCATGTTTAATTGGACAAATTGCAGGTGTGTGTTTGAAGGGTCTGCACCACCCCTTCGGTGTGTTCCCCTGAGGGAGAGGGCTGTTTCCAGGCTCTTCCAGGCTGTTTCAGGCTCTTCCAGGCTGTTTCAGGCTCTTCCAGGCTGTTTCAGGCTGTTTCAGGCTCTCCCAGGCTGTTTCAGGCTCTTCCAGGCTCTTCCAGGCTGTTTCAGGCTCTCCCAGGCTGTTTCCAGGCTCTCCCAGGCTGTTTCCAGGCTCTTCCAGGCTGTTTCAGGCTCTTCCAGGCTGTTTCAGGCTGTTTCAGGCTCTCCCAGGCTGTTTCAGGCTCTTCCAGGCTGTTTCCAGGCTCTCCCAGGCTGTTTCAGACTCTTCCAGGCTGTTTCAGGCTGTTTCAGGCTCTCCCAGGCTGTTTCAGGCTCTTCCAGGCTCTTCCAGGCTCTTCCAGGCTGTTTCAGGCTCTTCCAGGCTGTTTCCAGGCTCTTCCAGGCTGTTTCAGGCTCTTCCAGGCTGTTTCAGGCTGTTTTAGGCTCTTCCAGGCTCTTCCAGGCTCTTCCAGGCTGTTTCAGGCTCTTTCAGGCTCTTCCAGGCTGTTTCAGGCTCTTCCAGGCTGTTTCAGGCTCTTCCAGGCTCTTCCAGGCTGTTTCAGGCTCTTCCAGGCTGTTTCAGGCTGTTTCAGGCTCTTCCAGGCTCTTCCAGGCTCTTCCAGGCTCTCCCAGGCTCTTCCAGGCTGTTTCAGGCTCTTCCAGGCTCTTCCAGGCTCTTCCAGGCTGTTTCAGGCTGTTTCAGGCTCTTCCAGGCTCTTCCAGGCTCTTCCAGGCTGTTTCAGGCTCTTCCAGTCTCTTCCAGGCTCTTCCAGGCTCTTCCAGGCTGTTTCAGGCTCTTCCAGGCTCTTCCAGGCTGTTTCAGGCTCTTCCAGGCTCTTCCAGGCTGTTTCAGGCTCTTCCAGGCTCTTCCAGGCTCTTCCAGGCTCTTCCAGGCTGTTTCAGGCTCTTCCAGGCTCTTCCAGGCTGTTTCAGGCTCTTCCAGGCTCTTCCAGGCTGTTTCAGGCTCTTCCAGGCTCTTCCAGGCTGTTTCAGGCCCCTCTCACATCTTTCTCCCTGTACGCTCGTCTGTTGGTGTTTATCTGGCAGCAGCTGCTTCCTCCGGCTGACAATATGCTACCAAGCTGTCCAGACGCACACCGCTCACTGCACTGTACACTATAACTCCCATGATCCCCTGGGGCATCCAGGTGGGGACGGGTGGTGTCCCGCCTGGTGCCTCAATGTGTCTCAATGTGGAACAAGTGGGTGACTGTAGCGGGGTGGACAGAATAATAGAAACAGGTCTTTTTGGTTTGAAAGGAGATGAAGCTCATATTAATCTGTTTATATTTAGTGACATCATCAGATTAAAAGCAGCTGAGTCAGCAGCTCCTGTTTGTGATGAGTCATGGTTGAACAGTTTTTACTGGAGAAAACTTCAAACTGTTTGTTTCCAACATTGTTTTATTTTATTTATATGTTTTTCTACATGTATAATTGAGGATCCTGCTGAGTTTAAAAGAAACAACTTTTTCTAATGTCTTAACTATTTATTAAGGATTTTTTTCCTTTTTTGTTTTATTAACAATTACATTTAAAATGTATTCTTCCTTTTTATTTTTAAATATGCTCCATTTATTCATTTTTGAGTTTTTTCAGTATTTAAAAAAAAAAGCTGAATTTTTATTAAATCTTTTATTGTTACGTATTCGTAAGAATATTTTTTTTATGAAGAATTCATATTTTTGCTCATTCTTTTTGTATTTCAATTTTTTTTTCTGTTTTCCTTGATATATTAAACATTTTAATATTATCATATATACAGTTCTGTACTTTGTTATTTACTACGTGAATTTTTTTTATTTTTTTATCAAAACAAACTAAAAACCTTGAAAACAGTATAAATGAATTGAAACAGATTCAGGAAGCTGCTGTCGCAGTTCAGCCAACTAACAGTCTGTGTTTCCAGCTGGAGGTTCGGGTTTTAATTGTGTGCAGGTCTAATTAAAGATGTCATCCAGGTGCCTCATGGGAAATGTAGGATCCAGTGTTTTGGAGCAGAAGTCAGGATCTCTGGAGCTCTGCTCTTCAGCTGGAGGTCAAAAGGTGAAGATTGTTCTCAGGAGATGGTTTTAGATTTGATCTGTTACTTTAAAATGTGGAGACAGTGTGTGTGTGTGTGTGAGTTCTCAGGCCTATGATTGGCTGTAACAGAGCGTTTTACGAGGACGTGAGCTCGGATGTTTTTCCCTCAAAATTTCAATGTTTTCCAGCTCATATTTAAGTCGTGATGTCACACACACACACACACACACACACACACACACACACACACACACACACACACACACACACACACACACACACACACACACAGTTACTCTCTCTCTCTGCGGCTGCAGCGTTGCATCACACGGATGATTTTTCAATCGCAGAGACAAATATGCTGATCACCATGACAACGCTGCCAAAATACAGCTGAGCAGTAACTTGAGTTCCCTGTGTGTGTGTGTGTGTGTGTGTGTGTGTGTGTGTGTGCGTGTGTGCGTGTGTGTGTGAGTGTGTGTGTGTGTGAGTGTGTGTGTGTGTGTGTGTGTGTGTGTGTGTGTGTGTGTGTGTGAGTGTGTGTGTGTGTGTGTGTGTGTGTGTGTGTGTGTGTGTGTGTGTGTGTGTGTGTGTGCGCACACGCTGGTACTGCTGGTACAACCGCGTCCCCACGAGGTCCCTGAGTGTGTTAAAGGTTAATGTTGGTTTAATGTTAGTTTCTGCTTAAAGTGAGTCCTCTGAAGTGATGTAAATGTGTGTGAGTGTGTATCTCTGTCCATGTGTGTGTGCTGGTCTTGCTGGTATTGTGGGGACTCCCCTTTCTTTATGGGACAAAGATCGAGTCCCCACGAGGTCCCTGAGCTGGTTTAAGGTTAATGGTGGTTTCTGGTTAAAGTGAGTCCTCTGAAGTGCTGTAAACATGTGTGAGTGTGTTTAAGGTTAATGGTGGTTTGTGGTTAAAGTGAGTCCTCTGAAGTGCTGTAAACATGTGTGAGTGTGTTTAAGGTTAATGGTGGTTTGTGGTTAAAGTGAGTCCTCTGAAGTGCTGTAAACATGTGTGAGTGTGTTTAAGGTTAATGGTGGTTTGTGGTTAAAGTGAGTCCTCTGAAGTGCTGTAAACATGTGTGAGTGTGTTTAAGGTTAATGGTGGCTTCTGGTTAAAGTGAGTCCTCTGAAGTGCTGTAAACATGTGTGAGTGTGTTTAAGGTTAATGGTGGTTTGTGGTTAAAGTGAGTCCTCTGAAGTGCTGTAAACATGTGTGAGTGTGTTTAAGGTTAATGGTGGTTTCTGGTTAAAGTGAGTCCTCTGAAGTGCTGTAAACATGTGTGAGTGTGTTTAAGGTTAATGGTGGTTTCTGGTTAAAGTGAGTCCTCTGAAGTGCTGTAAACATGTGTGAGTGTGTTTAAGGTTAATGGTGGCTTCTGGTTAAAGTGAGTCCTCTGAAGTGCTGTAAACATGTGTGAGTGTGTTTAAGGTTAATGGTGGTTTCTGGTTAAAGTGAGTCCTCTGAAGTGCTGTAAACATGTGTGAGTGTGTTTAAGGTTAATGGTGGTTTCTGGTTAAAGTGAGTCCTCTGAAGTGCTGTAAACGTCTGAGTGTGTGTGTGCGCCCTCCTCCTTACATGATATAAGATGTTTTGGAGAGAAACACTGGTTTACTTTCCCGCTCTCTGTCTCTGGCACTATGAAATAATTATGGGATGTTCTGTTCGTTTCTATGCTCCAGGAACTCGGCGTGTTTTTTTCTTTTTTTACACATCCAGCGCTCTGTGAAAAACTTGTGTACACACGCACGCACGCACACACACACACACACACACACACACACACATTCACACACACATTCACACACACACACACACACACACTCACACACACACACACTCACACACACTCACACACACTCACACACACTCACACACACACACACACACACACACACACACACACACACACACGCTGGTCTCACCTCCAGCGAGCAGGAAACAACAGAACACAAACAGGAAGAGTCTACAACACTTTCATGTTAAAACATCTCGGCTGCGTTCCCGTCGGCTCGAACACTCGCTGCTGAGAAACACACATCTCCGCACAAGGAGCCTCCACGCAGCAGGGGGCGCTGCAGGCAGCAGGGGGCGCTGCAGGCAGCAGGGGGCGCTGCAGGCAGCAGGGGGCGCTGCAGGCAGCAGGGGGCGCTGCAGGCAGCTTTTAACTGGAGCACGCACCAGCAGAACTTCATTTTACTCACGAGTTGTTCAACGTGACATACAGGTAGTCGTTTGATTGACAGGTCGCAGTAACGATGAAGAGCGACGTTTAGAAGTCTTCGTCCCCGCAGACCAACGAACTCCTTCGATAGAGTCGTCACGGGTTTTTCTGAGGGATGGATTTTATGTCACATTATTTTTAACTGTAGAAAAACTTCCCTGTGGTCACAGAAGAGGAAGAGGGGGGGGGGGGGGCGGTGAAGAAGAGGAGGAGGTGGGGGAGGAGGAGTAGGAGGGGAAGAGTAGATGGAGGAGGGGGGTGGAAGCGTCTCTTCTCTTTTATTATTGCGATCGATTCAGATTGATTACTTTCACATATTTAATGCGACGTCCCCCTCGGTTGCCACGGCGGCGAGCGGCCCGGCCATCCGCGGCCTCCCAGAATGCATCATGGCAGCGTTCAATATTTCAGACAGAACAAATGAATTGCGTGCGGCTCTTTTAGCAGAATAAACTGCTTCTGTACGTCGAGACGTAGTCGAGGGAATACAGGGGGGCGGAGCTAATGTGTTGTGACAGTAGACAGTAGAGTGTGTGTGTGTGTGTGTGTGTGTGTGTGTGTGTGTGTGTGTGAGTGTGTGTGTGTGTGTGAGTGTGTTTGTGTGTGTTTGTGTGTTTAAGTGTGAGTGTGTGTGTGTGTGTGTGTGTGTGTGTGTGTGTGTGTGTGTTTGAGTGTGTGTGTGTGTGTGTGTGTGTGTGTGTGAGTGTGTGTGTGTGTGTGTGAGTGTGTGAGTGTGTGTGTGTGTTTGAGTGTGTGTGTGTGTGTGTGTGTGTGTGTGTGTGTGTGTGTGTGTGAGTGTGTGTGTGTGTGTGTGTGTGTGTGTGTGTGTGTGTGAGTGTGTGTGTGTGTGTGTGTGTGTGTGTGTGTGTGAGTGTGTGTGTGTGTGTGTGTGTGAGTGTGTGTGTGTGTGTGTGAGTGTGTGTGTGTGTGTGAGTGTGTGTGTGTGTGTGTGTGTGTGTGTGTGAGTGAGTGTGTGTGAGTGTGTGAGTGTGTGTGTGTGTGTGTGAGTGTGTGTGAGTGTGTGAGTGTGTGTGTGTGTGTGTGTGTGTGTGTGTGTCAGAGGCAGATCTGTTCCAGGGACTGTTTTAGTGCCTCATCAAATATTTAGTTTGATTGTACATGGTCCTGTAATTGCCATCTTGGCTTGTGAATTATTGATGGTGTGTAGCAGAGCCAAGGAGGGCCTGACACACACACACACACACACACACACACACACACACACACACACACACACACACACACACACACACACACTCACTCACTCACACACTCTCTCACACGAGGAGCTGTAATAAGGCCAGACAAAGCAAACCCCGTCTCCTCCTCCTCATGTGATGTTAATGGTCGTGAAGCTCCTGTTTCATATCCTAATTAGCTGGCGGAGCGTCGTGCGTCTCCTCGGTAATTATTTGAAGAGGCCGTTTCAACAACACCAGAGTCAATATTAGACTTTTACTCGACCTTCTAACGAGCCGACTCCTTCTGCTGCTTCTTCTGATGTTCCTGCTCGCCTGCTTCTTTTTGTCTTCCTCCTCCTGCGTCTGTTCCCCCGTCGGCAGCAGATCCTCTTCGCCTCCTTCGTTAGCGGCGAGCGGATGAGATGTGACGGCGAGGCGGTTAGCGGGTTAACCAGGACGGATCGACGCCGGCTTCCTGCTTCGTTTTCACTTCTTTCACTCGTAAGATGAGGCGGCGTGCGGCGGCGGCGTGCGGCCTCGACTCGGCAGTCAGGTGGTAAACTGGCTGACAACATCACAGCGAGCGGCGGCAACACGGCAGCTTTTAAAAATACTCCTGCTGAAATATCGATTTCTCTCTGCTGCTTTCTCTCTCTGACTAACGTAATAAGTGAGAGACTCCAGGGAGCGCCTGTGTGTGTGTGTGTGTGTGTGTGTGTGTGTGTGTGTGTGTGTGTGGTGTGTGTGTGTGTGTGTGTGTGTGTGTGTGTGTGTGGTGTGTGTGTGTGTGTGTGTGTGTGTGTGTGTGTGTGTGTGTGTGTGTGTGTGTGTGGTGTGTGTGTGTGTGTGTGTGTGTGTGTGTGTGTGTGTGTGTGTGTGTGTGTGTGTGTGGTGTGTGTGTGTGTGTGTGTGTGTGTGTGTGTGTGTGTGTGTGTGTGTGTGTGTGTGTGTGTGTGTGTGTGTGTGTGTGGTGTGTGTGTGTGTGTGTGTGTGTGGTGTGTGTGTGTGGTGTGTGTGTGGTGTGTGTGTGGTGTGTGTGTGTGTGTGTGTGTGTGTGTGTTCATCAGGGTCTTGTAATCGGAGCCCGATATAATTGCTTCCCATAGTGCACTGGGTGTGGTCGGGGGGGTTGACATCATCCAGAGTGGCCGGTGAAACTGCTGAAGTCAGACCGACACACTCAGCGGTGACCGAATGTTCGGAAAAATGTTACAGGTCCTTTTTGCAGCTTCTATTCAGACAAACCTGGACGGGGGGGAGGGGCCTAAGGGGGGAGGGGCCAAGAGGGCCATCTGTCAGGGGGAGGGGCCTCCGTCTGATGTCACAGTATCTCATTTAAAAGTCAATGACGTGACTACAACATGATTCCAGATTAATACAAAGAGATTAAAACAGAAACAGAAACTCATCCCTAATGTGACATCAGATGTTTGTTTTTTCAGCTGTCACAGAAATAAAATAAATAAAATAAAAAAAATCTAATTTTAGGTCACGGAAAATGTACATTTAATAATCTTCGTGGGTTTAAACCTACTACAGTCTGATTATTGACTTTAAAACATCCATTTTCTTCCTTGTTTTTAATAAACAACATCACCGATAGCTGTAACCTGACTGCACCACAGGCCTGTCAATCAAACAGACACGCCCCCAAAAACAGGTCTTCTTGAATCTTCTTTTCTAATGAATGAGGGATTATTTTCAGATGGACCTCCAGAAAACTAATAAGAAGGAGTGACTTTAGCTAACAACACCGAGATAACTGATGGACACATTTTATTCACTTTGGATTTGATGAGAGAAGTTGAATGGGAGTCTATGGAGCCGGAGGCTTTTTGGAGCCGACCTCTAGTGGCACTCGCTGGTATTGCAGCTGAAGACACTTCTGGATCAGAACCATTTTACAGACCTGAAGCTACGAACACTTTTATAAACAGTTGATAGCTGTAATCGTGGTGTCTGTGTGTCTGTGTGTGTGTGTGTGTGTGTGTGTCTGTGTGTGTGTGTGTGTGTGTGTGTGTGTGTGTGTCTGTGTGTGTGTGTGTGTGTGTGTG
>NW_027185231.1:661289-671289 GCF_022577435.1 Embiotoca jacksoni | reverse complement strand
ACACACACACACACACACACAGACAGACAGACAGCTCTCTGGGTCTCAGTTCACCCAAATTATATAAAACACACTGTGGTTTTTATGATGCATAGTTTCAAACTTTCAGGACACACACACACACACACACACACACACACACACACACACACACAGACACACACACACACACACACACACACACACACACACACACACACACACACGTACACGTGTCACAGATTTTAAACAGGAAGCAGATATTTATAAAAAAAAGTCACTTTAAAGTGTAAGATCTGGTGACAGTCAGTGACATTAAAGACTTTAAGGTGTAAAATTAAGGGTTTCTAAAAAATGAAGCCACCATCCCTTAATTTGTTCATTAAAAAAAAAAAAAAAAAAAAAAAACTTAAAATCTTCTGTTTCAAAAGCTTTCAGGGGATTTTAAAGGGTCACAAAAACTATTAATTTACAAAATAATTTGAAATATTTGACAGATCAAAGTGTTTAATACATTTATCTCAGATTAGTTTTAAATTACTGGATTTAAAGGTTTTTAGATTAAAGAGTTTAATAAAATATTACAGTGAAGGATGATTATTTAAATATTTGTGATTAATTAACATGTTCAGTTTTGGATTATTTTGGTGTATTGTGGTCAATTAATTAAAACATCTTAATTCCATCGTTATTTAAGGATAAACTCTTACGTTTTTTTCAGAGGAGCAGGTCGATCTCCTGCTGTGTGTTTTTTAAAGATATTGTTTCTGTCTTATTTCGGGGGAAATCAATGCGACCTCCCAGAGCCCCCCTTCATATCTGCCCCCCCCTCCTCCTGCTCTCCCAGCATGCCTTGCAGCAGCAGCGAGGAGACGGTGAGGGTATTCTGCCGAGGTTATCCCCTGGTTAATGTGACATGTCTGTCTGCGACCTTGCCGCTTGTTAACTGCCCGGATTATTATTGTGATAATGTGGCAATTAAAAAGGAAGCGCTCCATCAGCGTGGGGGGGCGGGGGGCGCGGCGGAGGGGGGCGGGGCTGATGGTCAGAGAGATGGATCTGTGCAGATTACACGGCACTGGGAAATGCATTAAGGTGGCAATCCATCCTGCCCTCCCTCCCCCCACACCCTCCCACCGCTGGTTATTACCGCCCGTCCCATTGATATCCATCCCGATCAATATCCTGCGCTGACGAACAAATCGACATAAATCATCGAGCGACTCATCGGAGGGAAATCCTAATGAGACGCCATCAGTCGGCAGGAAGCGGCGACTGTCGTCACGGAGACGCCGCCGCCGAAGTGATAACTTCATCTGCTGCTGAGATGAACAGGCGACATGTGACCTGACAGGAAGAGGCGGGAGATCCTGTACGGCTCTTTCAAAATAAGATGCAGGAAACCTGTTGGATTAATGAGTCACAATGAACAACAACTGTTCAATAATTAAAGCTTAGAGGGGAAATGTACTAAAATCTGACAAATGGCAAGTTCATGCAAATTTCTTAAAAAAAAAAAAAATTAAAAAATCTATTTTAAGATTATATAAGAGTATTTTTAAAGTAAAGTTTTTTATGGAGCATCGTTCACAGAAATTAAAAAATTAAATATTAAAACATTAATCTGAGAAGAAAAAGAAAGGCTGAACAAGAAGTTTGTTCTTGAAGCTTCCTCTCGATCAATAAGACAATATCATTTTTTAGATTTTTTTTTTTTTTTAGATTTTATACACTTTATTAATCCCCGAGGGGAAATGTCTTCCCTACAGTAGGGGGGCTCTCAGGGGGGAGCTGCTGCAGCAGGCTGCCACTAGCGGGGCGCCAGGTAACCTGACCTGAGGTGCATGTTTTTGGATGATGGGAGGAAGCCGGAGAACCCGGAGAGAACCCACGCAAGCACAGGGAGAACATGCAAACTCCTCACAGAAAGGCCCAGGACCGGATTCGAACCCGGAACCTTTTTTGCTGTGAGGTGACAGTGCTAACCACTGCACCACCGTGCCGTCCAAAATGATGATTATTGATCGTTATGATTATTATTCATTTGGACTTTTTCTTACAAATCGAGCTCCTTTATCGGCGTGATAACTTGGGTTTGGATGAAAATTGTCTCTTTAACCGTTAAAGTTATTGCTTTGTTAAAGTTGTGCAGTCTGTCGTTATGACAACAGCAAACGCAGTTTAAAAAAAAACCTGTCCCGACTCGACCCAGAAAATCTGTCTTGTCACTCAGACGTCACGTCTCCGACCACCAGAGGGCGCTTTACTTTAACGTGTCCCGTAAAAACGTTTTTAAAATCTTACTTCAGTTGGTTTTGTTGATTGGACAAGTTTCGGCTGTTTATTAAATATAACCGATGTTTGGTTCAGACCGTGTGTTTGTTTACGTGTTTGTGTTGCCGTGGTGATCGTGCGCTGGTGAAACTGAGCCCGGCTTCACGTCCCCCCGTCCTCTGATCCTGGATCTGTGTTTGGATGATGGTTTTGTTTGGATCTCACCGTCTTCATCTCTTCTGTCTCCTGTTTGTCCTCCAGATTCTTCCTGAAGTTTTTCCTCAAGTGCAATCAGAACTGTTTGAAAAACGCAGGGAACCCGCGAGACATGAGGCGCTTCCAGGTAAGACCGCCGCCGTAGACACCTTCAGGTTCCTGAGACGCTGCAGCGGCCATCGGTGACCACCGGGTGTCTGTCCCCGCAGGTCGTCGTCTCCACCACCGTCAACGTGGACGGTCATGTGCTCGCCGTGTCAGACAACATGTTCGTCCACAACAACTCCAAACATGGCCGCCGTGCCCGACGCCTGGACCCCTCTGAAGGTAAGACGTCCCTCTGAGACCGGCGGCGACACCATTCATAACATCAGATCTACTAAAACCTGAAATATATAACTCTTTTAATTTGAAATTTTCTGGTTGAAACACTTCCTGTTCAGCAGTGAAAGGATTCTCTCAGCTGGAATTAAAAATGTTTAGTAAACGGTTGGTTAATGTTTAGTTAATGGTTGGTTAATGTTTAGTTAACAGTTGGCTAACGTTCAGTAAACGGTTGGTTAATGTTTAGTTAACGTTCAGTAAACGTTTGGTTAACGTTTAGTTGATGTTTGGTTAATGTTTAGTTAACGGTTGGTTCACGATTGGTTAACGTTTAGTTGACGTTTGGTTAACGTTTAGTTAATGTTTGGTTAATGTTTAGTTAACGTTTGGTTCACAGTTGGTTAAAGTTTAGTTAACATTTGGTTAACGTTTAGTTAACGTTTGGTTAACATTTAGTTAATGGTTGGTTAACGTTTAGTTGACGTTTGGTTAACGTTTAGTTAACGTTTGGTTAACATTTAGTTAACGTTTGGTTCATGGTTGGTTAACGTTTAGTTAACGTTTGGTTAACATTTAGTTAACGGTTGGTTAATGTTTAGTTAATGGTTGGTTTACATTTACTAAAAGTTTGGTTAACGTTTCGTAAACGTTTGGTTCACGGTTGGTTAACGTTTAGTTAACGGTTAGTTAATGGTTGGTTAACGTTTAGTTAACGTTGGTTAACGTTTAGTTAACATTTAGTTAACGGTTGGTTAATGTTTAGTTAACGTTTGGTTCACGGTTGGTTAACGTTTATTTAACAGTTGGTTAACGTTTAGTAAACATTTGGTTCACAGTTGGTTAACGTTTAGTTAACGTTTGGTTAACGTTTAGTTAACATTTGGTTCACGGTTGGTTAACGTTTAGTTAATGGTTGGTTCACGTTTGGTTAACGTGTAGTTAACGTTTAGTTAACGGTTGGTTCACGGTTGGTTAACGTTTAGTTGAAGGTTGGTTCACGGTTGGTTAACGTTTAGTTAACGTTTGGTTCACGGTTGGTTAACGTTTAGTTAACGTTTGGTTCACGGTTGGTTAACGGTTAGTTCTGCTTAGTAACCAGGAGACAAACTTCACAGTCATCATTAAGGATATCAATTCTGAACGAGAGTCCCCGCCCGGCCCTGTGCTCCCGTTGGAGCTTCAGGAGGTGACGGCGAACAAACGCTCCGTTCTTCCAGCGACCAAATAAACTGCATCATCGGCGTATAAACTTCACACGATGAAACTCAACTCCGACGGCCGGAGCTCAGCGGCAACATTTCCTCTGAAGCTGTAAACTTTAATGCCACTGTGCTTCGTCCCCGCGCTCATTAAACCCCTCCCGCCTCGCTGCGCCGCTTCCAGGAGTGATGACATCAGCCTCCCGCTTGATTCGACCTACTTGGGAGTGCCAGGAGGGTGGAGCTTAACCACAGCAGTGGCAGGTTTTTCAGACAAAATCAAACACAGGAAAGTGGAGTTAAATCTCAGCCTGGTAATCACCGAGAAAACCCACCCACCTGGCACCTGCAGGAGAGTAAAACAAACACACAATTCATTATATTTAACGAAAGCTATTTGAGACCAGTCAGGAACCAACATCCTGTTTCTCTTTAACTTCCTCTTCCACCTTTAAGTTTGAGGCCTCTGCAGGAGTCTGGTGTTTGTTTCAATCTCCTGAGAACACCAGCTGGGTGGGGCTTAATGGTATTAGTTGTCACTAGAGGAGAGGCTCGCGTCACAAAAATAAAACCAAACATTCTCTCAAACATCCTGGTACGAAAGCTTCTGATGCATCTCGTGTTTTCCTGTTGGGCGAACCCCACTCGTCTGGCACGTCCCGGAAGGTAAAACAAACCCTAACAAGACGGTGTATTTCCTCTCTCCTCCACCAAACCGCCTCATCTGCCGTTTCCCTGAACTCTTACAGACTTGAAACTTTTCCAGGAGAGATGGTGTAACTGCTGCATTTCATTTAACCTACTTTGACTGCCAGACGGGTGGAGATTACCATATCAGGGCAATAGAAAGTATCAGTTGACTGCGTCAGTCACAGAAAAATAGACTGCTATGCTTCTGTCTAGTTGATGTTCATCATTAGTCCTGCGAGGTGAACCCCGTCCACCTGGGACATACAGCCGAGCAAATCAAACCCCTGAAACAATTTGCCACCAGTCTGACATCAAACGTCCTTCTTCTGTCGCCTCCCAAACCTCATCGCTCTGAAGTCTCCCTCGACTTGTTTTACATTTTGAGTCTTCTCCAGGAGACTCGGCGTCATGCATTCACTTGTTTTAACATACTTGGAACACCAGCCGGGTGGGGCTTACCATATCAGGGCATCTGATAAAATCTCATCAGAAAAAAGTCGATTAAACTGGCTTTAACTTTTCGTGCAGTTTTATCTGAACTTCCAGACACTTTTCATTTCGTCCTCTTAGCCAAACTCCGCCCCTCTGGGACATACGAAAGGGTAAAACAAACTCCTGAAACAATTTGCCACCAGTCAGAATTCTGAGGTCCGCCGTGTCCTCCGTCTCCCGCCCCCCCCGACGACTCACTCTGCAGCTTCCTTCAACTTGTTTCTAAAGTTTGAGGCTTCTCCAGGAGCCGCTGATGTAATTGTCTCGTTTGGTTTAACCTACTTGCAGCGCCAGATGGGTGGTGTTTATCACACCGCGGGCATTTCAGGCGAGATAAGGTAGTTGATCAAAGAGAAAGCGGGTTAAGCTGCTCTCCTGCGGTTGTCCAAACTGTCTCGCTCTGACTGCGTGGCCCTCTGCGGCTAACCCCACCTGTCTGGCACGTCCAGAGTTCTAAAACAAACGCTGCTTGACACTAATCTGTCAGTTGTTGTTTCACACCTGCCGAAAGGCCTCGAGACGTTCGGGAAACTTCATCTCATCAACATTTAAACTGTGATGAAGCGGAGCGTGGCGCTCGGGGGCGCTGGGTTTACTGTACGGTGGCCTGCGGGGGCCAAAAGGACCCGTTGTTTACCAGCTCGTCCCGTTCGGAGCCTCGGAGGGAAACTCAGCTTCTTTCATCTCCTCCAGACTGGGATGTTTTCAGAGGCGATAAAAAGCTCCAACATCTGCTCCGCCTTTGTCAGCGACCCTCAGCCTGCCGTCTCCGTGATAAAACTTTCCGCCGCCTGCTCCTCGCCTTTGTGCTCCTTTCATTTGACTGGAAGGTCTCACCCCCACTCCCCCCCTCCCCGCCGGCCCCTCCCCTCCAGACCCTCTGGACTGTTTGTTTACCGCCGTGACAAAAGGGGGAAATTAATAAGAGGATGACAATCGAGTCCTCGGAGCGGGAGGCGGCCTCGACCCTCGCCGCTGCTGCAGTTTGGAGAAGCTCGTTTCTTTCATCCTGAAACTCTGACTGACTTTCAGAAGTTAACGCAGTAACCGGGGGCAACGAGCATCCTGAAGTACGTAGCCTTGAAACGTCCTTTTAATCATCCGTTCGGTCTTTAGAACTTCCTGCTCAAGTCCGTGTCACATCCTGATTACAGCTGGAGGTGCGACGGTGAAAACGCTCCCCGACAAAAGCAACATTTTCTCTGATTTATTCTCAGAAATAAAACCTTTTAAAACCTAAATTCAGAAATAAACATTTAAGAAAACACTCAGGGCATTTTTACATCGTTCAATTTAATTTAAAATACATTTTATTTCCCAACATGAAACTCCAGAAGCCGTTTTAAAAACCTTCAGCACGCTGACAGGGAATGAAAATAATCAATATTAAACACTTATTCTGTGTCTACTTCTGTTATTAACAGAGAGGATGACCTCACCGTCATTAAACGCACCACAGCACTGAACACGGATCAATCCGCCGCTGAAAGTAGTCCCAGTAGATTTAATCCTGATAAAAAGGAGCTTTTAAACAATGTTAACTTTTATTTGAGATGTGGTTTTAAAGCTACAGAAAATCTAGTTTTTAACCTCATTAACATTTTTTTTTTTTGTAAAGATTTGATTATGGTGTACCCTAAAATTAACTTCTGCTCTGATTTGGTGTTTTATAAATAAAACTGAATCTAGTTTATTTGAATTTAGAAAGAGAGGTCTTAAAAATACAAAATTAAAAACAAAATAAAGATATTTTGGTGTCTCTTCTGGTCATTAAATCTGTTCAGAAAGTTTAAATCGGCCTCTTGACAGGATTTTTTTTACTTTTAATCTTTTTCACTTTCAGAAAATGTCAAAATGTTTTTAGCCACAAAAATATACTAAATTAAAATGAAGTGTGTGTTTTATATCTGCGGTGTTTTCCTGCTGCTGCCGGTAACTCTCAGGAGGAAGTTCCTCCACTAATCGTGGGTCAAACTGTTACTGGATGTTTAATAGCGGCTGAACGCAGCTTTATGGATCAGATGAGAGTAAACAGCAACGTCTGACTGGAACATCACATCGTCCCGATAAAACGTCTGTGTGTCCGGGAAAAGGCCGTAAAGCTGCGACTCCTCGCCCGTCTGACTCGACTCGCCTCCGTCAGGACACCGAGTCTGGTCGTCACGGAGACGCTGTGGATGCGGAGCCACTTATTGATCTCTGTGGAAAAGAGAAGCGATCAGTTTGCATGTTGTTAGTGGTGAACTAACGATTTAATGTTGTCTTATTCTGAAACTCCAGGGAAACACAGAGGTCAGAGGTCACGCTCAGATTAGTTTGTTCTTCAGCAGGACGGATGTTTGACTTCAACCAGAAAAAAACATTTTAATTACACTTAACACTTCTGCTCTGTTTCCTGTTCTGACTTTCAAAGTAAGAGCTGCATGCTCTGCTTAGTTTAGCCTTGAAACTGTTATTACAGCTGTTAAACTATTAACTAATCTCAATAATCTCAACTGAAACTTTAGTCGCTGTTCATCTGAATTCAGTCCATCGATTTAAAACAATATCATTTCTGTTGTTTTTCAAATTTGTCCTCAGTAATGTTATTTCTCACTGCATTGCTCATGTTGTTGTTTATGAGTGATATTATTGTGTGAGTGATGTTGTTGTTTATGATTGATGTTGTTGTTTATGAGTGATGTTGTTGTTTATGAGTCATGTTATTGTTTATGAGTGATGTTGTTTATGACTAATGTTGTTGTTTATGAGTGATGTTGTTGTTTGAGTGATGTTGTTGTTTATGAGTCATGTTATTGTTTGTGAGTGATGTTGTTTATGAGTGATGTTGTTTGAGTGATGTTGTTTGAGTGATGTTGTTGTTTATGAGTGATGTTATTGTTTGTGAGTGATGTTGTTTATGAGTGATGTTGTTTGAGTGATGTTGTTTGAGTGATGTTGTTGTTTATGAGTGATGTTATTGTTTGTGAGTGATGTTGTTTATGAGTGATGTTGTTTGAGTGATGTTGTTTGAGTGATGTTGTTGTTTATGAGTGATGTTGTTTATGACTAATGTTGTTGTTTATGAGTGATGTTGTTGTTTGAGTGATGTTGTTGTTTATGAGTGATGTTATTGTTTGTGAGTGATGTTGTTTATGAGTGATGTTGTTTGAGTGATGTTGTTTGAGTGATGTTGTTGTTTATGAGTGATGTTATTGTTTGTGAGTGATGTTTATGAGTGATGTTGTTTGAGTGATGTTGTTGTTTATGAGTGATGTTATTGTTTGAGTGATGTTGTTGTTTATGAGTCATGTTGTTGTTTATGAGTCATGTTATTGTTTATGAGTGATGTTGTTTATGAGTGATGTTGTTGTTTGTGACTGATGTTATTTATTATTATTTTGCGTGGCTCATGTTGCCGTCGTGTCGCTGTGTGTTTCCGAAGCAGCCACGCCCTGCATCAAAGCCATCAGTCCGAGCGAGGGCTGGACGACCGGCGGCGCCACCGTCATCCTCATCGGGGACAACTTCTTCGACGGCCTGCAGGTCGTGTTCGGCACCATGCTGGTCTGGAGCGAGGTCAGACACAACTTCATTCTTTCTTTATAGGGATACAGACGAAAGTCCTCAAGTCTTGTTTAAAAAAAAATAATACATATCAAGCACTTTATCATGTAAAAATAATCAAAATCTTTTCATCTGTTTTCCCTTATTGCAAATTAAGTTTAATATGATATTAAAAGATCTTCAATATGTTTGTTAACAGTAACTTTTTGCTTTTGGAAAATAGTTCATTTTTGCTTAAAGTTAAATATAGTTTTAATGATTGCATTTACATAGGTTTGTTTTTAATCTGCTGTATCAGCGTGATTACTGTCATGTGACTTTTCTTTTTTTCCCGATGAAAACGTGAAGATGTTTATGAGTTTATGAGTTTCTACTCGACGCTGAGGTTTCACAGAAAAACAGATTTGGCACGAAGACTCATTCTCAGCAAACAGCTGCACGACCTGAACATCATGTTCTCCATCTTCATCTTCCACACACATCCATCAACACACACACACACACACACACACACACACACACACACACACACACACACACACCTCAGCGGAAACAGCTGCATCTGTATCTGCAGCAGGTCTGCGTGTCCCCGATAATATGGAGATGCAGAGCTGCAGGAGGAGCTGCGCATACGGCGCACCATGAAATATTGAAGCGGGTCCAGAGGAGCAGAACACCTGGTGGGGGAGGGGAGAGGGGTGGAGGGGGGGTGGAGCTGGGGAGGCGAACCTCCAGCACGCCGCTGACGGAGCTCCTCACTTTGATCAGCGGCGGCTGGTTGGCGAGAACAGAATCTGGAAAAGACTCGTTATCGTCCCGGTGATGAAAACACGCGTTCACCAACAACCTCCAACCGTTAAATAACTGGATCTCAATAATAATAATAATAATAATAATGATAATAATAATAATGATAATGATAATGATAATACTACTACTAATAATGATAATGATAATACTACTACTACTACTACTACTACTAATAATAATAATAATGATAATACTACTACTAATAATGATAATGATAATACTACTACTACTACTAATAATGATAATAATAATAATAATGATGATAATAATAATAATGATAATACTACTACTACTACTACTAATAATAATAATAATAATAATGATAATACTACTACTAATAATGATAATGATAATACTACTACTACTACTAATAATGATAATAATAATAATAATGATGATAATAATAATAATGGTAATACTACTACTACTACTACTACTACTACTAATAATAATAATAATAATAATAATAA
>NW_027185231.1:643789-653789 GCF_022577435.1 Embiotoca jacksoni | reverse complement strand
AGCTTGTAATGCACGGATCAATGCCGCCTTGGGGTGATGGGGGAGGGGGGGGATCGATGGGTGCTGAGTTATTGCGGCACTCGGCCACTGATTTTTAGAGAGCTGTGTTTTCCCAGGAAAGTCAATACCTCCAGGCTCCCCTCATTAATATCAACCCCCCCCACACAGAGACTCCTCCACCCCCCCCCCCCCCTCCTCTTGCAGCTGCACCTGGGGACCTGCAGCCCCACAGAGGGAGGAGGAGGAAGGGGAGGAGATGATAAAGTCAGATTCAGGCGAGGGGAAGAGGAGAAACCGAGGAGGAGCAAGATGGAGGATAAAGGAGAACCAGTGAGAACCAGAAGTATGTGGACAGTTCCACACTGCAGCTGTTTTCTCACTGTCCACTTATTTACGGTGAATTCGTGGTTTTAACACCAGCTGGGATTTGTAGTTTTTCTCTATTTGAAACAGATGCTGGTTTAGTTTCTTGTTCTTGTATTGATCTCTGATCAGTTTGTGGGTAAATCCAGAGATCAATGAGCAGCGTCTCAACCATCCTCAGCATTCAGACGCTTTCACTGTGTTTGGCTCCTGCAGGTTCATTTGTTTTATTTTGTATTAATATTTATTATAGTTGTGTCTCGTGTTGGTTTTCGTCGGCGTGTTTCCAGCGTGGGTGTTCGGTCCCTCGGGAACAGCAAGACGCTCTGCAGAAAAACAAACAAACATAAATAAACACATAATTGTTTATTAATGTATCTAAAGGTCCGACTTCTTCAGCGCCGTCGTCACGTTCCCTCAGGAGAGTTCATCTCCCTCCATCCTCCTCCTCCTCTTCATCATAGCAGTGAGAGGTCAGAGGTCAAACATCCAGATCTGGTTCTCCGGGTCCAGATCCTCAGTCTCTCCGTCCTGTCGGCGTCTCAGAGGACGAGCTGAGGAGAGAAACTGAAAGACACTTGATCAATCAATGGAGTCACTAACACCTTCTACCCCCCACCCCCCTTCACCCTTCATCCCCTCCTCCTCCTCTGCTGCAATCGTTGCTCATAGAAATTTCATGAACTCTAAACTGTGATTGACAGGCGGCTGAGAGAGAGAGGAGACACCAACAGCAGTGATGACCGTTAATGAGGCTGCTCAGAGAGGGCGGAGTCAGTGGGCGTGGTCAGTGGGCGGAGTCAGTGGGCAGCAGTTTGTTCTGCTTTCTGGATCCAATCAACTCTAGAATATTTGTAATTTACAGGAGGCGTCATGAGGTGTTAGGTGTGTCATGTGACCTGTTAGGATGCGTGTCATGTGACATTTCAGGAGGCGTGGCATGTAACCTGTTAGAAGGCATGTCTTGTAGCCTGTTAGGAGGCGTGGCATGTAACTTTGTAGGAGGTGTCATGTGACTTTTCAGGAGGTAGGTCATGTAACATTTTAGGAGGCGTGTCATGTAACCTGTCAGGAGGCATGTCATGTGACGTGTCCTGGTCCCACGACGGCGGTGAGCAGTACTTCCTGTGGTCTTTTAATAGCCGGTAGAAGTGTGCTCTCCGTCGTGGGACGTCCTCGCTCTGAGACAAACCGCTTTGATATCAAAGAGCGCCACAGTGCCGCTTCACTTCGGGGACCTGTGGAACTAATGTCGGGTAATTAGCCGTTTCTGCGGGGGCCTTTTCAGCCGCCGCTCCAGACCATAATAACTTGTCAGGTGGGGGGCCTATTTCTTTGAGGTACCGCCGGCTCTCATCACGGGAGGTAATTATTCTCTGATTAACACGCCGCTCCGCTCAGAGGCTGCTACATCATCTCTGAGGAGGAGGAGGTGGGGCTTCTTCTGTCCCGATGGGCGGAGACACCTTCATCTGGGTTACAGAGACAGAGCTCCGCCCACCTCCACTGTTACCTGAAGACACCTGTCAGGTGTCAGTGGGGATGATTGATGGTTTGATCTTCTCTGATACGTTTATCTTAAATATAAAAAACAGCAGACATCATGTTCCAGTCTAAAGGATTTTATTTTATTTTAAATATTTTATTGATGAAAAAAAAAAAGACTTGATTGACTGAAAACTAATCAGCAGATAAATTAATAATAAGAATAACAGTTTGTATTTACATCAGTTTGAACGCATCAAAATCAGTTTAAAGATCAATATTTTATATTTAATGCTTCAGATCAGCTGAGCTCCAATCATTTAAACCTGCAGCAGCTACTAGTAGAGTCAGTCAGTTAGTCAGTCAGTTAGATAGTCAGTCAGTCAGTTAGTTAGCCAGTTAGCCAGTTAGTTAGTCACTCAGTCAGGTAGTTAGTCAGTTAGTTAGTCAGTTAGTTAGTCAGCTAGTTAGTCAGTCAGTTAGTTAGTGTTTACTGAATGTTTTGTTCACCAGTGAAACTTCATTCAAACACGAACCAGAACTTAACTTTTTTCAAACTAAGTTTTTTTGTCTTAGTCGACAAATTGAATAGAATAAAGTTTATTCTGATGAGTAATCCAACAAATCAAATAATGTTAAATTTACATTGCAAAAAAAATCAGTTTCAGATGAATCTGAACACAACACGAGGCTCCCTTTTCAAAATATAAATTTATGTTCGAGATTCTCATCAGAGATGAAAAAAATGAGAACGTGTTGAGCTTCAGTTTGGGAATGAAAATGCTGTCATCGTGGTCTCCTCTCTGGATGACTGACTGATGGATTGAAAGTCGGGGGGAATCAAACATGAGATCAATAACCCCCCCCCACACCCCCTCACACACACACACACACACACACACACACACACACACACACACACACACACACACACACACACACACACACAGAGGACCCCCCCCCCCCACCCCGGCCTCTTGACAAGCAGCAGAACAAATCAGGGTTCCCACTTACGGGCCCAGCATGCCCTGCATCTGTCACCCCCTACCCCCCCACCCCCACCCCACCCCTCCTCTGGAGGAAGTGAGGGAATCATCAGTGTGGCGGGCAGCGAGGCCAAAATGCTGCGCTGACCTGCATCAATCATGCCGCCAGGGGAGATGGGAAATCACAGCACATGTATGAGCGTGTGTCGGGGGAGTCGCTCTCTGAATATGGACTCCATCTGAGATGATGAGAGACGTGGCGGCAGGACGGCGCTCGTCACGTCCACCTGCTCACCGGGGACATGACTGCGCCTTCGACAAGGTCATCACACCTAAACGGAAACGTAAAGGTGAGACGGGAGCGACCGCATCGACTCATCTCCGCCGTAAATGTGGATAAAAACCAGCAGAGTGGAACGACACAGGGGGATAAATAAATATAAAGAGGAGGATTGTAAACAGAAGCACGAAGCTGATGTAATGATCCTGTACAGCTGAGATCCTCTGGCCTCAGATCAGCTGAGTGTCAGACTGAGGAAGAGGAAGAGTCCTCCTCAGAGTGATGCAGGACAGGTGAGACTCAAATGGACTCAGAAACAGATGAACACCTGCAGGACGTCTCTAAATGCCACCGTGACCCCGAGCCGACCTGTCGACTACTTCCAGGCGGGCTTTTATTTTGTAGGAGAGAAGCCAGGCGTTTCCATGGGAAAAGACAGGAGCTGTGATTGGACCAACTGATGCTCCTTAGAAGGTGGCTTGCGTTTATTCTGAAGTCACATTGGAATGCAATTTAAACAAACAGGAAGTCACCGTTAAATAACGACGACACGACCGATGAACTCAACCTGCAGCAGCTGCCTCCTCATTTAATATTTAAATTATTTTTATATTATTTAATGTTAATAACGTCAAGTTCAGAGCGGTTTTAGAGCAGGAAGTGACCATATTGGACGAGCTGGGGGAGGAGCCAGAGGTGGATCTGACCGATCTGATTGGAAACCTGACGATACTACGTCCCGCCCACCGATAGCTGTAACCTGACTGCACCACAGGCCTGTCAATCAAACAGACACGCCCCCAAAAAACAGGTCTTCTTGAATCTTCTTTTCTAATGAATGAGGGATTATTTTCAGATGGACCTCCAGAAAACTAATAAGAAGGAGTGACTTTAGCTAACAACACCGAGATAACTGATGGACACATTTTATTCACTTTGGATTTGATGAGAGAAGTTGAATGGGAGTCTATGGAGCCGGAGGCTTTTTGGAGCCGACCTCTAGTGGCACTCGCTGGTATTGCAGCTGAAGACACTTCTGGATCAGAACCATTTTACAGACCTGAAGCTACGAACGCTTTTATAAACAGTCTGAGGTTGAAATAGAAGAAATCTTGGAATTTATTCGTCTTTCGGGTCTTTTTTTTATCTGTGTGGTCATTTTTTTATTTTTATTAGTTTTTTTCTGTTTTTTGTATTTGTTTTCCATCTCTTTCGTGTATTGTCCAAACAAGAAATAAACAGGAAGTGAACATTTGATACGACTGCAGAGAAGTCAGTTTAACGCGACACCCCTCCTCCTCCCCCTCCTCCTCCTCTCCGTCTCCTGATAACGCAGCGTGCCTCTCAGCATGACGCCGACCAGCCATTTGATCGTCCTCCCAGCGAGGAGAGAAAAAACATAAAGAGTTGATTAAATATATAAAGAATGTGTCTCCGGGCTCTCACCTCTGAATTATCCCGCTCTGATTTATCCGCCGCCTCAGACGGCAGCAGAGCGACGGCCCGCGGCCTCCTCGCTCACACCGAGAGCAGCGCAGAAAAAATCAATACAAATTACGATGGAGAAAGTGGCACTGATGCCTGGAATTGCAGCATATGTTTACACTAAATCAGGCAATCTGTCTTCATATGGGCGGTGTAATGCACCGGGTGGGGGAGGGAGGGTGGCGGGGGGGTCAGGGTTCGCGCTGCCAGCCGCCGCTCTCCAATTACCGCGGCTCTTTGCAGGGAGGCAGTTGGTATCGATTGGCTGGGAGGATCGCAGGGCCCTGCAGGCAGCCAATGAGGCGCTGGGGTCAAAGGGCGACGAGATTTTAATAAGGAGAAGTAATGGGTTTAATTTCTAAAGAGGGGGTGGGGGGGTGTCCAGAGGTTCATTAAAAGCCTCTGTCTTTGTCTCAGTCTCCATCTGTGACAAACTCACTGCTCTCCTCACACTCACGCTCTTATTCTGAAAGACTCTGTCTGGATCTTCACGTGCAAAATCACGTGACCACACACACGTGAAGCGTGTTGTTTTGGAACATTTTCATGGAGTCATGTGTGAAACACGTGGATTCTCCATCTTATATGTTGTAACGTGGTAAACACATTTCCATGGTTCCCTGCTTAGGTGTCCAATTTTCTCAAGGATCAGGCTCCGCCCCAATTAGGGGGGCGTGGCTTAATTTTGTCCGCAGTGTTAATTAAACCTTTCAACTCAAACAGTTTTTTTCTGCTTCTAGTTTGTGACTTCGTTGATCAAGACGGAGAAGAACGAGATTTTACCGTCAAACATCAAGTTTTTAAAAAACACGTAGTTCAACGAAAAATATTTCTTTAAAGAATCCACGTCACTTCTCTCGGACTCGAACGTCGGTCCTGATTGTGATCCGTCCATCCTGCCCGTCTTTGACCCCGGTCATATGTGACGCTGACACGGCGCCCCCTACTGGACTGACTGTGTATTACACGTGATATTGATGATTTAAAGCTTTCCGGACTTCGGTTCTGCTGATCGACCGGATGAACTTTAATTCCTGGAAACTTTCTGAACTTTGTTCTTTAAAGTTTGTAAAACTTTTATTACTAAAACTTTGATTCATTCGTAAAATCATAGGGATCAGCATCGTCTTGACGACGGGACTGTTTGAAGACGTCTGCAGCTCCGGTTCTGTTCAGAGGTCACAGCTGAGAAATCTTCCTCCTCACGAGGAGTTACCGCCCCCCCCCCTCCCCGGATCTAAACGGGTTTACGCTCGTTTCGTACGTTGGGATGTTCGTCCGCGGCGTTCAGACCCGGTGGACTCCAGCTGATTGCTGCCGGGTGTCGTCGCACCACATTATCTCCGTTCATCCTCCGCTGCTCGGCGCCGCCTCAAAGAGTCTCTCTGGGATCCACGATGACTCCGTGCTCCGGCACCGTAATAGATTCAGGCCCGGCTGCTCCTCCGCTTCCTCTCAGGGAGGCTGGAAATCCAACATGGCAGCGAGCGGCGGCGGCGAGGGCCACGTCCCTCAGCTCTCCGTCACCCTTCAGATATCATCCCCACCCAGCAGCCTGAAAGCCCTTTTCTCCTCCGCCGCCGCTCCAAACGCGCTCCGACAAATTTGATTTAGCAGCTGGCGCTCGCCCCGTTCCCGGGTAAGAAAACAAATATTGTTATAATGGTAATAACATCTATTTGGAGCGCCGGCGACAAACGGCGGTTATAATGGTAATAACATCTATTTGGAGCGCCGGCGACAAACGGCGGCGGGCCCTTTGAAGGAGACCCCTCTGTGCCGCCGTATCGCTGCCTTATTCTTATTCATGAAAGCCCCGGTTATGCATATTAGCGCAAACTAGCTATTCTACTCACCGGCATTTGGTGTGTCAATCATCCTTACAGAGTACAAGAGCCAACGGTGACAAAAGCGGAGTGGGCAAGATCGGCTGACAAATTGTCCCCAAAGTCAAATTTGACAGCCTTTTATGATTAATGGGCTTGATTATGGAGAAGTATCTCCCTGAACTCATTTCCGGGTGTTTCTGCAGCTCTGCTCGCTGCAGACGGAGCGGAGGAGGAGGAGGAGGAAGAGGAGGAGGAAGAGGAGGAGGAAGAGGAGGAGGAAGAGGAGGAGGAGGAGAAGGAGGAAGAGGAGGAGGAGGAAAAGGAGGAGGAAGAAGAGGAGGAGGAGGAGGAGGAAGAGGAGGAGGAAGAGGAGGAGGAGGAGAAGGAGGAAGAGGAGGAGGAGGAAAAGGAGGAGGAAGAAGAGGAGGAGGAGGAGGAGGAAGAGGAGGAGGAGGAGGAAGAGGAGGAGGAGGAAAAGGAGGAGGAAGAGGAGGAGGAGGAGGAGGAAGAGAAGGAGGAAGAGGAGGAGGAGGAAAAGGAGGAGGAAGAGGAGGAAGAGGAGGAGGAGGAGGAAGAGGAGGAGGAGGAAAAGGAGGAGGAAGAGGAGGAGGAAGAGGAGGAGGAGGAGGAAGAGGAGGAGGAGGAAAAGGAGGAGGAGGAGGAGGAGGAAGAGGAGGAGGAGGAGGAAAAGGAGGAGGAAGAGGAGGAGGAGGAGGAGGAAAGAGGCTGGATTGAATTAGCAGCGGTGAAAAGGCAGCGAGAGGAGGAGCGGGGTGGAGGTGGAGAGGTCTAATGAACACGCCGCTCGCCGCTCTGTCAGCGCGCACCGCTAATAAGGAGGAACAGACTGAAGCAGCCGATCACAGAGCGGTCTGAGACGGGCCCCCCCGACACGGAGCGGGACCCCGCCCGGTACCGGGGGCCTCAACGCTCCCTCTGCAGCTTAGTCACATGATCTGTGACAAACAAGAAAAACCCATTCAGAAGCTGCTTGAGAATCTGTCTGATTTTAGGTTTCCGTCAGTGTCGCAGTGATCCAGTGATGTTTAAATTACCCATGATGCACTGCAGACAGGAGCCGCTCACTCAGTTCTGCTGCTGTTAAAGGGACAGTTTGAATAAATGTGAAAAGATACAGAATAAAACACTGTCGACTGTCTGAGATTCTCATCTGAACACCAAAGCTGATTTTAACTAGACTCTGGTTGCAGCAGTTTCACTGACAGATTCTGTCACTTTTATGAGAACATAAAGATTTGAGGACAAAAGTTGACTTTTAGGATGAATAATGTTTTTGATATTAAGGACAAACACGTTTGTTTTTGTCTCCATAAAGTCTGAGGAAGTTTAGGTTTATTTCTTCAGTAAACACACGAGACACTTTTAAACCCAACAAACGTCGTTCGTTTTAACTTCCCAGAGATCCAGAACTTGTGAGATTTGTGTTGCTGAAGGAGGCGGAGCTTTACTAGAAGAACAAACAGGAAGTGTTTTATGGTTTTCTTTCTGTTCCTCTGCAGCCCTTGAATGAGCCCACCAGTCGACTTACGGCTTCCAGCGGCTACAGAAGGTCATCCCTCGCCACCCCCGGGGACCCCGAGAGGTTACCTAAGGTCAGTGTCTTTTAAGTCCCCGGTGCAGGTCAGAGGTCACGAGGTCAGCTCAGTCTGACAGGTACGACCCAGAATGCACCATGTCGGCGCCGCGCTAGAGCAGGTTTGAATGTGAGGAGGCTGTTTGTCCCTCGGAGGACGCCGTAGACCAGCTGCTGTTTAACGCTGCACAGAACCCGACCTGAGCTGCTTGATTGGATTTGTTGGTTCTGTTCGCTGCCAGCTGGACAGATTGTTCCCGAGTCAGACAGGAAGCAGCTGTTTGTGGGACAGAAACCATGACGACGCCGCTGTTTGTTTTATACTCGACTGGTTGAGGAGGATGGTTGATGACAGGTGATGACAGGTGATCTCAGGTGATGACAGGTGATCTCAGGTGATGACAGGTGATGACAGGTGATCTCAGGTGATCTCAGGTGATGACAGGTGATCTCAGGTGATCTCAGGTGGATCTCAGGTGATGACAGGTGATCTCAGGTGATGACAGGTGATGACAGGTGATCTCAGGTGATGACAGGTGATGGCAGGTGATCTCAGGTGATGACAGGTGATCTCAGGTGGATCTCAGGTGATCTCAGGGTGATGACAGGTGATGACAGGTGATCTCAGGTGATCTCAGGTGATGACAGGTGATCTCAGGTGATCTCAGGTGATCTCAGGTGATGACAGGTGATCTCAGGTGATCTCAGGTGATGACAGGTGATCTCAGGTGATCTCAGGTGATCTCAGGTGATCTCAGGTGATGACAGGTGATGACAGGTGATGACAGGTGATCTCAGGTGATCTCAGGTGATGACAGGTGATGACAGGTGATGACAGGTGATCTCAGGTGATCTCAGGTGATGACAGGTGATCTCAGGTGATGACAGGTGATCTCAGGTGATCTCAGGTGATCTCAGGTGATGACAGGTGATCTCAGGTGATCTCAGGTGATCTCAGGTGATGACAGGTGATGACAGGTGATGAGACAGGTGATCTCAGGGTGATCTCAGGTGATCTCAGGGTGATGACAGGAGATCTCAGGTGATGACAGGTGATCTCAGGTGATGACAGGTGATCTCAGGTGATCTCAGGTGATGACAGGTGATCTCAGGTGATCTCAGGTGATCTCAGGTGATGACAGGTGATCACGGTCTGACTTCTCTAAAGAAGTGTTCAGTTTGGACTGTTTGAAGGAGGACGTTTGTTTCCGTTGATATGAATATAAAGACGTCGGTGTGACGGAGGATTAAAATGTTCTGAAACTTGACCCATTAAATTTATAAACATCAAACGTAGAATTTATTATCAGTCTATTAAAACACAGGATGGTGAACAGCATCAAAACCAACAGAAAACACCTGCTTTTCATTTTTAACAGTTTACCAACTGAATTCTGATTTATGAAACTATTCAGCCTTTTAATGTTCTGCTTCTCTTCAAATCTACCTGTTGGTCGAACAAAACAAGAAAGAAAGAAATCGTTTTAAAAGGAAATACAAAAGATAAAAGTTTTGAATGTGGATGAAATATTCTGTGATAATTGAACTCATCATTTTCATGCCGAACGAATGAAACAAGAAGAAACGTCCGTAAATCTGCAGAGAAATCGCAGAAGAAACACAGTTCAGAAGCTGCCTGAGAATCTGTCCGATTTTAGGTTTCCTTCAGTATCCCAGTGATGTTTAACTTATTACCCATGATGCACTGCAAACAGGAGACGCTCACACACAGTTCTGCTGTTATTAAAGGGACAGTTTGAATAAATGTGGACACATCCAGGTTTAAATCAACATCTGGAGTTAAAGATCGTCAGGATGTCAAATTTTTCATTCAATAATGAAATTAATATGAATTTATGAACTAAACTGATTATTCCAGTTTAGTTTGAGTAGAAAAACATTAGGATGTTGGTTTCAGTATTTACCCACAGACAGACATTAGTATGCACACACACACACACACACACACACACACACA
>NW_027185231.1:631289-633789 GCF_022577435.1 Embiotoca jacksoni | reverse complement strand
TGTCAGTGTGTTGTGTCAGTGTGTTGTTGTGTCAGTGTGTTTTTGTGTGTCAGTGTGTTGTTGTGTCAGTGTGTTGTTGTGTCAGTGTGTTGTTGTGTGTCAGTGTTGTTGTGTGTCAGTGTGTTGTTGTGTGTCAGTGTGTTGTGTCAGTGTGTTGTTGTGTGTCAGTGTGTTGTGTCAGTGTGTTGTTGTGTGTCAGTGTGTTGTGTCAGTGTGTTGTTGTGTGTCAGTGTGTTGTGTCAGTGTGTTGTTGTGTGTCAGTGTGTTGTGTCAGTGTGTTGTTGTGTGTCAGTGTGTTGTGTCAGTGTGTTGTTGTGTGTCAGTGTGTTGTGTCAGTGTGTTGTTGTGTGTCAGTGTGTTGTGTCAGTGTGTTGTTGTGTGTTTCCTCTCAGACGTTCAGTGAACAGTTTGTGAACTCGTGTCGACAGGAAGCAGGTAGAGCTGTTTTCCTTCCCCGGACACCCCCCCCCCCCCCTCCCCCAGCGTCTGCTGTTCCCATCGGCCCGCCAGCGAACACCTTTCGGGGATCGATGAGGTCATGGGAAACGAGGCAGAAGCAGAAAATTCATAACGGAGTCGTTGTTTTTGTGCGTCCACTCAGAGGATCCGACGTCCTCCCCGCCGATCCGACGTATGAACCCTCCGTGATTAAAACATGAATAAAAGCAGCGAGCTCAGACTCCATCAGCCGGAGGAGGCCGATCGAGATGAGGTCTATAAATAATAATAAAAATAACGTCACGGATGATAAACAGTCTTTAAATCTCAGAATGTAATTTTGTAATTTAAAAAACGACAGCTTTTGATCAACTTTTTAAAATTTCACATATTTGCAGCTGACAAGTTTTTAATATTCCGATTAGTTTGAATCAGACTTGATCAACTTGTTTCACCTGGAAACAGATTGACGACACCAACGTCCACATAAAAGTGAAAAAGAAACTGAGAAATAGTTTCTTCCTTTAGAGGTATAAACTGTTTACTGGTGATGATTTCCAGAAGTGTTCCTGAGCCCGAGCGTTGGGCTGGTTGTTTTTAACAGGGAGGAACGTGTGTCTGTAATCCAGACCAGCCGTCAGACCCTGAACGTCACATCTGTGTCACATCATCACGGAGCCCATAACTCCCAGTTCTGACTCATTTCTACCAAATCCCAGATTTTCAGAAGGATTTACAACCTGTTCAACACGACTTCCTGCGAATCTTCAGCTTAAATCAAACAGAACCAGGACGGACGAGACGATCTGTCCATTTCCAGACGTGAACCTGAGAAAGTACAGCGGTGAAGACGATACAACTAAAAACTGGGACTTTATTACGCAATAATTTATGAATTAGAAAGCTTCAGGAAAAGTCTAAAAACTGGATCAGAGACATTTTTAAGACTCGAGTAACGATGAGAAACAGGTTTCAGGTTCTGATGTCGATCCGACTCAACGGTTTGAACCTGAATTAAAGGAGCGTTCTTCACTTTACTCACAAACTGACCGAGTTTCACCTGCTGACGGTCGATCAGCTGATCGACAGTGACGGCCGCCGTGTTTCCGGTTCAGAGGTCGGAGGCCGTGATCCGTGACTCCGCCCCCGGCAGGAACAGGGCGGGGCGTTCGGGTGCGTCTGTTCTTCGTCACTAAAGAAGCCTGCAGCTCTCGGCCGCTCCCTCTCTGCTCTCCTCCACATGTGTTTCCCATCGGCCTCGTCCCCGGGCAGCGCTCCATCACGCTCCGCCTGGGAATTGCGTTGGCCTGAACCGGGAAGGGGGGAGGGGGGGAGGGGGGTGGGTGGAGTAATGTGCTACTTGGCACTCTGTTGGCTCGACTGGACTCGAGGTCGGTGGGAACTGGGGAGCCTCCAGAGGGGGTCAAAGGTCAGGCTGAGCACTGCAGGGAACATCGGTATTCAATGCATCTTGGAGAGGGGGGGGGGGGGGGTGTAAAGGTAAGTGCAGCTGGGAGGTGAAGAGATGAAGGGCATGCGTGATGATGTCACTGCTGAGGTCACGGCGAGACAAAACCTGCAGCATCGTCTCCCGGCAACAACGTCGAGGAGGAAGTTCTGCGTTTAAAATCCTTCTGCAGTAAAAGTCCAGAATTATCAGCAACATGAAGTTTCAAAATAAAAGTCGTCATCCTGCAGTGAACTGTGACTTTAAATAAGTTTAATCACAGTTCACTTCAGGATTATAACTTTTCATCAGTAACGTCACTTTAAAAAACGTTTTGCTTGTTGTTTGTTTGCTTGTTGTTTGTTTGTTGTTTGTTTGTTTGTTGTTTGTTTGCGTGTTAGGTGTTTATTATTTGTTTGCTTTTTTGCACCTCTGTGATGTCATTTTGAGAATTTGAAAAATTTCAATTAAAAGTTAATTTCCTCTGAAATGTGGAAAAGTTCAGGTCTAACGTTAAAGTCTTAAAACCATTGATCTGAACTCTCCGTTTCCATGGTAACCAGTTAAAATAAAGGGGAATCCTGTTGTTTCTTTTTTATAAAAAAAAAAAATGTC
>NW_027185231.1:603789-626289 GCF_022577435.1 Embiotoca jacksoni | reverse complement strand
TGTTTACGATCCGTCATTAAATCAATTACTTGATTAGTTATTCTGCAACTATTTTGAAAATCCATTATTTGCGTTTTTCAAACACAAATTATCACAAATTTCCAGGTTGCAGCAGATTTAACGTTTTTCTTTGTCGTGTTTCATCGTGAACGGAATAATAATTTTCTGATATTTCATTAGTAGATCAATAATCTGCAGATCAATCACATGAACGTTGTCATTAGTCGCCGTCGTACTTTGACTCAAACCGCATCACGTTTAGAAGTTTTTCAGTTGTTGATTATTAACATTGAATCAGTTTGATGTTCGTGAATATTGAGTTCAGACGTTTAAAATCATCCTGGATTCAAATGGACTTCTGCAGATTGATTTTGTTCCTTTCACGTGTAATTTCTGCAGAAATCATCTCGTACAGACGTTAAACTGAGCGAACGCGTTCGCAGCGGCTCCGGACGAAACGTCGGATACGAAACTTTCGTTAAAACGTCCGGAACGTCGCACAGCAGAAAATACTCACGTTAACATTTTTAAACGTATTCAAGCTGAAATATATTTCACACATTCAGTTCATGTTAAAGTTACGGCATCAGTCGTCTGTAACGAGAACGTGAACTAAACATCAGCGCAGCGGCGGATCTGATTGGCTGTGGAGGGAACAGAAGCTGATCTGATTGGCTGTGGAGGGAACAGAAGCTGATCTGATTGGCTGTGGAGGGAACAGAAGCTGATCTGATTGGCTGTGGAGGGAACAGAAGCTGATCTGATTGGCTGTGGAGGGAACAGAAGCTGATCTGATTGGCTGTGGAGGGAACAGAAGCTCTCGGTGGACCTGAAACCAGGAAAAATCACACTTTTCAAAACTTTTTTCAAATCTGGAAAAAGCATCAGACGGTTTCCAGATTTTAAATCCTAAATCTCCCTCGAAGCCCCCCGAGGACCAAAGTCTTCAAAACGAGCGCTGACGAAGCGTTTTCCATTCTGTACCATAGCTTTCAACGATGTTTGTGTCTCTTAATCTGAAAAGGAGGAAGATGCAGTGATTTTGTAAAGAAAGAAGGAAACATCCCGTCGAAGCCGCCCGACGCTTTTCAGTTCCCGTTTTCTTTTGTTTGGACGTCTCTCATTTTAACTCCAGTACGATAGTTCTGTTTCGCGGGTGTGTCGAGTGGTAGATTTTAACCAGAAAAAGCTTGCAGCAGTTTTATTCACATTTAGGTACCAGATTTTCTTGTTATTCTTCTGATTGTGCTTATTTTATATGTATTTATAAAGTATGTTTTGGGGAGTTCCTTTTGTGATTTAGGCCTGAATGATAGTCTCAAATATATATGTAAACACATTTGATGTCTTAATACCTTTTAGATATTGTAAAAAGAGTGAACAAGTGAGAGGAATTAACCCTTTTGTAAAATCAAAAAATGGTCATGACATGGTCTCCCTGTTTTTGAAAGCAGGACGTAAAACGACGCTTTCATCACTTTTGTATAAAAATGCTTTTCCGATATTTAACTTTTTGTAAACAGCATCATTTGTGTTTCCCCTGGTTCTTCTCGTCCTTTGTGTATTATTGTGAAATGTATAATCATGGTTATTTCTTAATGCACTATTTTTGTTGGGGCACCTAATAAGAGCAATGCATCTTAGCAAAAAAGAAAAAAAAGCTAAAAGTGAAAAAAAAAAGATGAAAGCTAGAACGATATGCACCGATATGTTTTTTTTATTTTATGCCATTCTGAAATGGCAAAAATCCTTGTCATGTGAAATTTTTATATTTCAGAAACTTATAACGTCATAATATTCCACCGCTCTTCCTTTTGGTTTCGGTGTTTAGAAAACGATATTTTATCCATCTGAATATTAGACCCGATTCTAGTTTTTGTGTTTTTTGGTGAGAATGATTCGTACGATTTAAAAACAGGCAGCAGATTTTAAAACCACTCCGAAAACGAGTTTTTGTGTCACTGATCTCAAGGAAACTTCCATCGATGTTGGTGTTGTTGTTGATGGTGCTGTTCTCGTCGTCGCACACAATCTGGATCATTTACTTATGCAACTGTGCTCCTGTGCTCTGATGCAAGCTCGCCTTCCACGCTGCCCTGGAAACATGAAAAATTCAAACAACAAAGAGTCGAGTTCGATACCTTACGACTGACCACAATTCAATACCACGTCTTCTCTTTCTTTTTATCGCAGGTGGTTTTTGTTTGACGCTCCAGTTAAACTGAGAACTTTTGTGTCCCTCAGGTTCCTCAAAATGTACAAAAGATCCCGAACTGAAACAGCTCAGTTAGACTTTCAGTTGCTTGAAAAACGTTTAAGGTCAAATTCAGATTTTGTGGTTGTGTCAAACAGCGCCCCCAAATCACAAAGGGAGGTATTACAACAAAGGAAAAAAAAAAACTGGAGACGCATTTATTAAAAGTTAACTTGAGAAATAACTATAAAATGATGTAAAAAATTACATCGGCGTGTCGCTTAAAAAGTTTTAAGAACTTACGAGAAAATTCGCTGACTTTTATCAAATCCTTGTTTTGCAATTATTTACATTTATAAAACCTGAACTTTTATAGTTACGAGACAAAGTGATTATGTGAAATAAATCGTATAAAAAATAAATAGCTGCAGATCTCTGAGAATTCGAAGGAAACGTCTCCAATTTTTTCCTTTTCGTGGGACGTTTTATGTTTAAGGACTGTTGAAGAAAACGATTTCCAACTGTGCTGAAGAAAAGCAAAACATCTGACATCCCTTTAACTCTTAAAAAAATCTCTAAATTTCTTTGCCATCAGAGCAGAAGTGAGGCAGCAGTCTGAAGTCTGGACCACTAAACTTTCTGACTTTATGCAAATCCAGCAGCACCGACGGAAACGTTCGGTCGCTGCTCAGCGTCGTCGGACGCCGTCGTGTCGCCCAACATCCGTCTGGTGTCCTCGGGAAAAGCCATTTTTCAGTTGATGGAATGAAGCCCGGGCGAAGCCGAACCTCTCACTTCACATCGACACGTCAAGCAGCTCGTTTTCTTTCTGTTTCTGTCACAGTCGTAGAAAGTTTGCTTCTCACCGTCCTGGTTTTCAGATGCGGTTTTAAAATTGACAAATATAGTTTTTTCAATGTTTTACTTCAATGTGAAAGAGGGCAGAGGCACTGCATCTTTGTGAAATATGAAATATATCATCAAAGTATATCAAAGCACAATGTTTAATTAATGTCTTTAGAATACGAACGGGGGGCGACACCCCGGGTCTTTTCTTTTTCTGTCTCTGGCCATGCTGTAAATAGATGCATGTCTTTTGTTTTCTGTTTTTTTTCCTGTGATCCAGTGCTTTTTGTACAGAAACAGTCTAATAAAGATTACATTTGGCTTGAAACTCTGGCTGGCAGACGTCTGTTGGTGTTCAAATCAACTTTCACAGGAGCAGAAGAAAGAAAAAAATAATGTACATAAATACATATCACAATTAATAAAGTAATTAAATGTATAAATACAAAGAATCCGTCACCAGCTGATGTTCCAGTAAACCAACGTTAAACCTGCCAAACAAAAATGTCCAAAATGTGAAAAGAAAGTCATACTATAGCATGTCGTCCAAAGTATTAAAAAAATGTCGTCCGAGATGTGAAATGTACCCTGGAAGACCCAATGTAGTTACCATGGAAACATGCTCGCTGCTAACTGAAGGTCCGAAGGCTGGGATGGAACCTACAACCTCCAACCACTCCACCACTGTGATACCTCGTAACGGTCGTCTGTCCAAAATATTAAAAAAAGCCATATGACAGCTTGTCGTCTGTCGGTTTCTCAGCAACGATCTCATTGGACGAAGGAGACGCAGGTTTTCCTTCATAATGGGAAATAAATAGAAAATAAGAAGAAACGGAAGCGTTGGCGGTCTTCATAAACAGATATGTTCTCTATTCTGGGGGGACATTTTGGTAGTTTCTCAGTAACCTCCAGCAGGAATCTCCAACCGAGATCCAGCTGGTGATGAAACTGTTGGCGGCGGATCGAGAAGCTTCTGACGGACGTTCAGAGTCGATGTGAATCCATCGGTCCGAGTTGAGCGGCAGGAAGAAACATCACGACCACAGAAACACAACGGGATTCAGGAGGCTCCAGAAGACGGTCGGGAATCCTGCTGGAAGTCCTTCAAAGATTCTGTCCCGGTTCTGAAATTAATTACACGAGTTTACGTTGAGCTTTCAGACACTCGACACGTCTGTAAACCGGGTCAGAACACATCTTCGATAAAACATAACCGGGAGTGCCGTCACGGACAGAATCTGAGTCCACAGTCCTGAAGCGGGTCTCGGAGGCCTCGCCGGGTCTCGGACCTCGCCGGGTCTCGGACCTCGCGGCTCCAGAACAACCAGAAGTTGACGGCGATCAGAGGAAAAACAAAAAGCAGCGATAAGTGTTTCAAGGCTGAAGGTCAACGGTGGCGTTTATCAGCAGGAAGTCTGGTTTCCATCACGGAGGACCAGAACAGTCCGGTATCAGGGGGGAGGGGGGGCTTCAAGGACGATTAACTTTGACTTCCACCGTCAGCACCGACCTTGATGAGCGTGGAGTCCGCTTCTTAACGCAGCGCTCGTTAACGAAGAGCAGCGCCCGAAGAAACGCCGACCCGCCCTGACTCGGCACGTCCTCGGCCAAAAAAAACACCGCAGCTGCCAGAACTGGACCTCCTCATCCTCAGGCAGAGAGGAAGAGGAGCGCCTCCACCGAGGGGGTCCGATCCACGCTCCGATTGGTCGAAAAGAATAATTTAAGAGGGAAACTCTCCGATCCGCAGCAGAAGAACCGTCAGGACACGGTGGGATCCTCGGGTCCGTTCGGATCGGTTTTCCGTGGTTCCCCTCTGACCGGCAGCCTCGTCTCCGTGGAAACGTCATCTCAGAGAGTCCGAAGCAGAGAGCAGCGAGTCGACTGATTTCCTGGTGACGCCAGCTGCTGCAGGTTCACGGAGAGTTCTTCACCGCTCAGAGCTGATGTTTGGCTTCACGAATAGCTGAAATAGTTTTCAATCAGTCGGATTGGGAGGGGGGGGGCTGCAGGTGTGTTTAGTTTGGGCGAGCCGTGGAGTTAAGTGACATGATGTCACTGCTGCTCTTCGTACATCTGCGCAGCTAAACGCTGAAGCATTAGAGCGTTTCCTGCGAGCTGATGATGTCATGGCGAGCAGCGTCAGGTTGTTCTGTTATTGTAACGCAGCGCTGCCGACTGACAGCAGGACTGTAAGTCATCTCACACAGGAAGAACCCCGCCCCCCCCAGCCCCGGCCCCCCCGGCCCCGGCCCCCCCGGCCCCGGCCCCGGCCCTCACCATGACACCAGAGCCCTCGCCAACTGGAGGACGAGGTATTTAAATCACCCGTCTGAAGGTTCGGGTTTCCTGGGAAGGACGAGGTTCTGGACGAAGTCTGGAATGTGACGCGGGCCATCGAAACCATGTGTTGCTCAACATGTTTCCATCCGCTGCACTCAGATCTGAAATAATACTCATGAGACCTACGGTGGCCTGCTGGGCACAAATCAATCACACAAAAGTTCAATATCTCAGTTTTAGTTAGATGTGATCAATAATCATGTTTCTTAGTTTAGTTTCAGTTTAGCATGTTTGTTTAGGTACACACACACACACACACACACACACACACACTCACTGACAGGTGTCACGGATCATCTTCAGGTTCATCCGTTGCTTTCACAGTTTTAAGTGAATCATGAGAAGCTGTCAATCAAACTGCTGACGTGTTTCAGGATGGAGGTCAGTTTAACTGATGTCCTGAGAATCTCTGATTTTAAGTTTCCTTCAGTCTCAGTGATCAGTGACGTTTGTCTGATTACCCATGATGCACTGCAGACAGGAGCTGCTCTCAGTCAGCTGCTGCTGTTAAAGGGACAGTTTGTCTACATGTGGACGGATACAGGCTGAAGACACCTTCACCGTTGTCACGTCGCTCCTGAACGCACCGACATGTTGGAGATTCACTTTGAAATATGACGAGGTGTCACTAAACCGTTTCCCCCCAAAGTTTGGTGCCAAATTCTTCATCAATCCTGAAATATCTCATATCTCTGACACGCGTCACCATTAAATTAGGTACAGACAGACGCTCAGGTTCCCCAGAGGATGAACTTCATTCAAAGTGAGAGTTCTTTGTTTGGGGTTTTAATTTATCGTGACATTTTCTTTCAGCTGCAGAGTTAAAATTATTTATAATATAAAAACTAGACTCACCTGGATTCACCTGATCTCTCTGAGGTTGGCGACCTCCTCTTCATCATCTTCAGCTCTAAAAGAACAAAGATGAAGAAAATCTGACTGAGCAGAGTCTCACTGAAACACGTTCATGTGTTATTTACAACATATTAAACATACTAAAGTTTACAACATATTAAACACACTAAAGTTTACAACATATTAAACATACTAAAGTTTACAACATATTAAACATACTAAAGTTTACAACATATTAAACATACTAAAGTTTACAACATATTAAACACACTAAAGTTTACAACATATTAAACACACTAAAGTTTACAACATATTAAACATACTAAAGTTTACAACATATTAAACACACTAAAGTTTACAACATATTAAACATACTAAAGTTTACAACATATTAAACACACTAAAGTTTACAACATATTAAACATACTAAAGTTTACAACATATTAAACATTCTAAAGTTTACAACATATTAAACATTCTAAAGTTTACAACATATTAAACATACTAAAGTTTACAACATATTAAACATACTAAAGTTTACAACATATTAAACACACTAAAGTTTACAACATATTAAACATTATAAAGTTTACAACATATTAAACATACTAAAGTTTACAACATATTAAACACACTAAAGTTTACAACATATTAAACATACTAAAGTTTACAACATATTAAACATTCTAAAGTTTACAACATATTAAACATACTAAAGTTTACAACATATTAAACATTATAAAGTTTACAACATATTAAACATACTAAAGTTTACAACATATTAAACATACTAAAGTTTACAACATATTAAACACACTAAAGTTTACAACATATTAAACATTATAAAGTTTACAACATATTAAACATTCTAAAGTTTACAACATATTAAACATACTAAAGTTTACAACATATTAAACACACTAAAGTTTACAACATATTAAACATACTAAAGTTTACAACATATTAAACATACTAAAGTTTACAACATATTAAACATACTAAAGTTTACAACATATTAAACACACTAAAGTTTACAACATATTAAACATTATAAAGTTTACAACATATTAAACATACTAAAGTTTACAACATATTAAACACACTAAAGTTTACAACATATTAAACATTCTAAAGTTTACAACATATTAAACATACTAAAGTTTACAACATATTAAACATACTAAAGTTTACAACATATTAAACATTATAAAGTTTACAACATATTAAACATACTAAAGTTTACAACATATTAAACATTCTAAAGTTTACAACATATTAAAGTCCAACAGCCCTGAGACCGATGCTTTTATTTTGTTGGTCTGACAAACAGCAGGAAGTCTGAGAACTCGGTTGGAAACCTGACGATTGTGTCCCCCCCACCGATCAGGTTACAGCTATCGGTGGGGGGGACGTAATATCCACAGGCCTGTCAATCAAACAGACACGCCCCCAAAAACAGGTCTTCTTGAATCTTCTTTTCTAATGAATGAGGGATTATTTTCAGATGGACCTCCAGAAAACTAATAAGAAGGAGTGACTTTAGCTAACAACACCGAGATAACTGATGGACACATTTTATTCACTTTGGATTTGATGAGAGAAGTTGAATGGGAGTCTATGGAGCCGGAGGCTTTTTGGAGCCGACCTCTAGTGGCACTCGCTGGTATTGCAGCTGAAGACACTTCTGGATCAGAACCATTTTACAGACCTGAAGCTACGAACTCTTTTAGAAACAGTCTGTGGTTAAAATATTCCATGAAGTGTTCCATGAGATCGACCAATAGGACGACAGACTGCCCTCCAGAGAGAACCATGACAGCCGTGATTGACGGGAGCTCATCGTGAACAACGACTTGTAGCGTCGCCAGTCTCCTCACAAAGACACAGCAGGAGTTTATAGAGTTACCATGGTGACAGACAGACACATACATCGTGAAGAGTGATGTGGACACTAGGGGGCAGCGCGTGGTGACATCACTCATGTTCACATACCAGCGCTCACATTAACTTGTGGAACTCAGCGATGATGTCGATCAGGAGACGAAGGTTGTTGCGTCCTGCTGCTCCGTCATGGTGCTGCGTTCAGGAACACGTTCAGTATATCGAGTACGTTCAACTCAAGTGTTTGAACTCTGCTCCTCCGTGACGTCGTGGGTTTCATGTTTCGGTCCGACACGTTAATTCCTCGACGTGTCACCGTGACCCAGAACCACCCTCAGGAACAAATCCACATCATCTACCTCCATGCATTTAGTATGAAACAGACCACACACACACACACACACAGAGACACAAACACACACACACACACACACACACACACACACACACAGAGACACAAACACACACACACACACACACACACACACACACACACACACACACACACACACACAGAGACACACACACACACACACACACACACACACGCTGACAGCAGCCTAATAAACAGAGGCGAGTGTGGACTGTTTCCCTCCATTAAACACACCATCACATCCTCCAATGTTTCCCATGAACAGTTCAGTGTGTGCAGGATTATAGAAAACGTCCTGAACTGTTGTTTTCTTTCCCTCCTCCTCCTCCTCCTCTTCTTCCTCCTCCTCCTCCTCCTCCTCCTCACCTCCTCGGAGCTGGGCGAGATGTTTTCGGAGGACACGACACCTCCCGGAGAGGCGAAGCAGCAGAATACACTTTACACCTGCTTCCCTTCTTCATCTGTCTTCATTTTTCTGGAGGAGGCAGGATGTTTGATTTGGCTGCGACCTGCTCCATGACTTAATCCCTGGGTGCTATTGTTAAATATTTCACGTTAAAAAAAAATAATGAAAACCAAATGCGGTGCAGGGACGGCGGTTCGGGTTTCAGGGCCTGCGCTTTAACAACGTTACGTTTCCAGCACGTCGAGGCCAAATAACTCACTTATGTTTCCCTTGTAATATTACGCCAAACATGAGATCTTTACTTTGTCAAATCTGGTAAGTATCAAACCAACTGTATCAATAGGAAAACAGTTTTAATAAGCATTCCCAGGCGAGGGCTGAGGAACACCTCTCACCTGGAAGCTATTAGAGCCGACAGGAAATGGAGGCAGAGATCGAGTGCTTCCCAATAATGTGCGTCCCCCCGGAGAGAGGAAATATGTAGATTCATCATAAAACATATCTGAGCGCTTGGACTGAACCAGAAGAGAATCAGCACAGACAGCTGGGCACCTCCAGCCCTCCAACTTCATATCGCACAAACATCTGCAGATGCAGCGAGCAGATAGCGTTTCATCGCTCATGTCGTAGCATCTCTCCTGACAGTCAAACTGTAAACACCTTCTCCAGATGGACGGATGAATTTATGGAGCCGCCTTCCCGCCAACACCATGAAAAATACACCAAAACTTTGGCAGGACGGGAATAAAATACTGTAGAGAAGAGTCACAAACAGGAGACGGTTCTAAAACTACAGCTCTAAAACAAAACTGACTCTTACTTTACTTTTCATACATTCTATTTTTATTGTAGTTAATATTTTTATTTCTATATTTGAATCGTGACTTTCAAAGTAAAGGCTTAACATTTTTTTTTGTAAAGGTTTTAAAAGGTCAAACTCAAGATTTTACACGTGTATGATAATTCAACTTTATGAGATGTCAGAAAACAGATTTACCAACCAAACATTACGTCACCACAACTAAATCAGACAACGCAAAAATGATGACAACGTGATGTCAGTAGAGGTGTGCTACATCGTACTGTTCACAATATTTATTCAACGTTTACAATTAATATCGTAATAATGGTAATAATCCAATTTGTCGTACGTTACCGCACAAAAAAAGCACGCAAGTATGTAAAAAGTATCAGACAATGTTTACATTTCATTTAAAAAAGTTTTACTTTGTAAATCTAAACTAGTTTTATTAAGTCCATAAAAATGTTTTTCTTTTTTTTTATTAAAGTCGAATGAAGTCACAACTATAAACATCAATGTCAAAATAATTGCAAAATTGAAGTGGCTAACAAAACTACAGGACGTCCTGAATGTGACTTAAAGAGCAAAAATGTACTAACATTGTAAAAAAAAAAAAAAAAAAATGTTTGAGGTACTAATTCAAAATTACAGCCTGCTGTCTCTTAATTTAGATATTGTATCTCGTAACTGCCATCAATATTCATATTTGGCATCTGTTTTCATTCCAGCTAAAAAATTATGAAATAATAACAAAAAAATACAGAAAAATGTACAAATAAAAAGTAAATAATTTATTATACAAATGCCAAAAACATGTGTATGTGTATGTAACTCTACGTCTGATGTAAAAAGTGAGATAGTAACGGGACACCATGCTGCCAATTCAAAATGATATTCAGTAGAAGTTTTAAGATATAAGTTCAAATTACATATTGATTTGTTTCTATATAAAAATGATCAAAAACTTGAGACACCATCATTAAAGAAATGATACTAATGGAATATTTCCAGTGTTGATGCTCTTTTTTTTTCTTGCCACTAATGGATCTCCGTACATTTGCAGAACTATTGGGCCTTTTGACTGATAGATTTCTGTCCGCCGTCCTTCACATTCCCGACTGTTAAAGTCCTTCATCAGCAGTCTTCCTCGTCTCCATTCAAATTCCTGAAGCGGAGCGATCATCATCAGGACGTCTCGGAGGCCGAAATCAGTGTTAATAAATCAATCCCGGCTTGGGTGAGCTCTCCATCGCTCCCTCAGCTGCTTGCTACACAAATGGATTCAGCATGTTTAATGAGGGTGGGGGAGGTGGGGGAGGTGGAGGTAACTAATACCTTTAATGATCTCGGCAGACCAGAAAACACTGGCACCTGCCCAGAGCGGCGGGGGGGATGTGCTGGACGGCGGCGGTCGAGGACGGAGACGCTCTGGCAGATTTACGGCCGAGGACGGAGGAAGCGGTGAAACGAGCCACGCGGTGACATCACAGGCCGCCGACGTCTCAGCGCTGCGCCGCGGTGAACGGTGTCACAACAGTTCAGGCTTCTTTTTGATGTTTCTTTTGGAGCTTTCTTGTGGATTTCAGTGGGGTTTCAAAATAAAAGCACAAATGTTCGTGACTCGAACAGGAATTAAAGCTGCAGCTGTCTTTAAAATACACTTCAGTCATTTACAGATATTTATTTATTCTAAATATTGAGTGAATATAATGTTTCCCCTTGAAATTAAAATGAAAAGCTTCCCTGAAGGGTTTTCTCTTTATATTTAGAGTAACGTCGAATATCTTCCTCATTAACGATGAACACGAGCTGCTGAGTTCAACAGTCCAGAACCAAAACACAGAAAAACATCCGCTGATGCATCACAGAGATAAATCAAATCCAAAATCAATAAATACACCATCAAAATCCAAGCAGACATTTCTTAACATCAAACAACAACCACATGTGACCCGAGAGCTGCAAACTGAGCGTTCACAGAAACCAACAAACAATAAAAGTCCTGTTCAACACAAACCGATAAACTTCCTCCAATCAGCAGTTTTGAGCTTCAAAATCAATAAAACTTCATCTCAAGAGCTTTAAATGATCAAAACACTCGCCGGAGACTTCGTTAAAGTCACGGCGAAACGCTGCAGGTAAACCATGAGGAGCTTCACCAGGAAGTCCAGGATCAGGACAGGATGTACAACAGGTAGACTTCCAGGAAGTGAAATAAGAGAACACTTCAAAACACAGAGGTTTTATACGAAAAGAATATATCACCTTTATTTGAAGAAAAGAAACAGACAGAGAAACAAGATGAACTCAAATGTTCAGCTTTACCCTTCAAAATAAAAGTCCTTGTCTGGTTAACTGTACATGAAATAAACAGGAAACAAAGGTCAGAGGTCGTTTTCAAACCTTTCAGCAGCTGGAAATGATGACAACGGTTGATGTCACCTGACTGCTGTAAGATTTTAGTGGAACACCTTCAACTCTGAAATCACCTCATTCAGGAAGTCAAATCTAATAACAACTCAACAACCAACCAGGTTAACGGTTCACGTCTCCGCTCGGAGACGCGTCCATCGTCCGCTCGGAGACGGCGTCCGACGGGTTCGAGGAGCGTTCACCGGAGCACAAACAGCTTCCGGCGGGACAACGAGGTCACGACCCGCCGGTGCTGCGCTGGATGTACGTTACCTTTAACGCAGCGCTCCACATCACCCGCGGGACGTCCCGGCGCTGCTTGGAAATGCAGCAGCCAGTTGCATTACAGAGCTGCACATTCTCTCACCGACAGCCTGCAGGACACGACGGCCGAGCAGAGAAATATCCCAATATTTACAGGTTGGAGTCGCATACTGAGGTTTTATGTCATAAATAAATACGAAGTACATCCGACAGGTGAAGTTAACCCTGAAAATATTTATTTTAACAAAACAGAAATCTGCAGTGCTGCAAAGTACTGAAGTAATTTACTGAAGGAGCTTCATATTTCCACCCCACCACGTTTATCTGACAGTTTTATGTTTGATTTGACACAACGAATAATGAAACCAGCTGTTAAAATCCAACACGTTGGAGGTTTGATGTTTTAACGTCTTACAGGATGAGGAAGCGTTCAGTCGTCTCCTGATCGACGTCACGGAGTTCCAAACGTTAACGTGACTGAAACAGAAAATCTCCGACACGCTCGTTAACAGCTGAGAGTTCCTGAGCCCAAGCAGTGATTTCACCACAGAAACATCCCATTTTGTGACGTGACTTCAAATGATCTCCTGAATAAACCATCAGATATGTGCAGCGACAGGAAACCTTTCACCTTCCTCACATCAACACGTTAAACTAACACAAAGTCCGACTTCTGTCATGTTTTGTACGTTTTTTTTCTCGGTATCATCTTCGACCGAAGATCTTTTCATGACTGCTGCACGAGTGAACTGCTATTCTCAAACTTCAAATTTGACGCTTTGGTCTTCACCATCTTGGAGCCAGAAGTGACCATATTTGGACTGACTGTCAATCAAACAAGCCCCGCCCCCAAACATATCAGTGTTAGAGTCCTAATATGTAGTGAATGAAGGAAACACTGATCAGATGGAGTTTATCTAACGACACCATGATGACTTTATATTTCAGGAGAACTTGATGCTTTATAATGAGAGTCTGTTGGAGCCCCTAGTGGTCCTCAGTGGTACTACAGATGGAGTCTATGGAGACAGCCCCTAGTGGTCCTCAGTGGTACTACAGATGGAGTCTATGGAGACAGCCCCTAGTGGTCCTCAGTGGTACTACAGATGGAGACTACGGGGACAGCCCCTGGTGGTCCTCAGTGGTATTACAGATGGAGTCCACGGAGACAGCCCCTGGTGGTCCTCAGTGGTACTACAGACGGAGTCTACGGGGACAGCCCCTGGTGGTCCTCAGTGGTATTACAGATGGAGACTACGGAGACAGCCCCTAGTGGTCCTCAGTGGTACTACAGATGGAGACTACGGACACAGCGCCTGGTGGTCCTCAGTGGTACTACAGATGGAGACTACGGAGACAGCCCCGAGTGGTCCTCAGTGGTACTACAGATGGAGACTATGGAGACAGCCCCTAGTGGTCCTCAGTGGTACTACACTTTAAGGCAGTTCTGCACTGTCTTCACTTCTTGCTACGTCCACTTTTATTTACAGTCTGTGATTGGACCCTCTTCTTCTGCAGGTGTTTTTAATGGCACCAAATGGAGAATGAGCTCCCCCTACTGTTGATGTAAGGAACTGCTAGTTTTGATATAAAAAACAGTGGATAAGAACTAGCCTTAATTCACGTTATTTTGGCCAATTTTTTTCAAACTTGGTAAAAACTTCCACAATATTTGAATGGAAATGTCGCTGAAGATGATTTTTATCACTTAGAATTTTTATTATGAATATTTTGGGTCCCACAGATTCTGAAGTTTAAACAGACCTTTAGGTTTTTTGCGATCCATTCCCTCGGCTTTACGATCCGTATCGTATGTCACGTGTTCGCGTCGTCTCCGTTACTGTCTGAAAACGGACGTGTTGTTAACTTCACACCATCTCGGGCCGAGCAGAGTTTCCAAACATTACCTCATGATGAGAAGAAAAAGTGCTGCTTTGATTTAGGAGATAGCAGACAAGCTGAAGTTGCATCACAGACTTATTAAGGCTGTGGACATACAGCTGCATAGATTTACACCACATCAGACCACTTTTACAAGACAGTTGATGAGATTCAAGTATCCTCCTTCACACAGCAGCGTATAAATATTTACCTGCAGTGCGTCTGATTCCATCTGTCCGGCGCTGGTGCTGCCCTCATATACTTCCCTCTGGGAACGGTGAAGATGTAGCCGAGATCCGCGCTGACCGAGGCTCTTATTAAAACAATGAAGCTCATAATTATCCTGGAATTCCAAAGCAGTGCTATAGTCGTAATGAGGCCACACAGGAGCTGGCGTATAAAGAATGAATGTAATAAATAAGCCATTAGATGGGCAGTAAAAAGAGGAGGATATAAAAAAAGACAACAACACTGAAATGAGTTCAGACAGGTCTTGTTGTCTCTTGATGAGCACTTGGAGAAGTTTCTATTTTCAACCTTTAACAGTGTTTGCTTGCGAGTCAAACCTATATTAAAAATAATAATGTGGAGAATTTGAAAAGTCGCGTTAAAAAGTGCGTCTGATGATCCTGAATGGCTGCTGGGAGTTAGAAGGAAATAGTGATTAGATATTAACATGTTTTCTCTGATAAAACATCTTTAACGTTCACGCCGGTCTCCTGCCCGTCTCCATTATTTACTATTAACACGGTTGTTATTTTTCATTGCTTGTATTTAAAGGTTAGAGTTTATGACCAGCTTCTTTTTATCGCCTACATAACCTCTGAAGCTCTTTTTTTGCTTTTCAAAGGTAATTCTACGCACCTGCGGGTCAAAAGTCCCTAATAATCACGTTTACAGGATGTTTTTTGTGTTCAATTTGTTTCAACACACAAACTTTTAAGAAATTAAAATCCTCTGTTAGTTAACAAAGTCTGAAATGTGGGAATTGCTACGGAGATGCAGTTCACGAGTTGTGTCGTGTTTACTGTAGTTTTTAGAAATATTTTATGACGTGGAAGTTCATGTTTCGTTGGATTTTATATTGTACTTTTAGTCGAACATAGTTTTTCTCCATGAAACTCTGAAAACCAGAAGAGTCACTAACGTAGGCCAAGAACACGCGAACATGTTCCCGCTGACCGCCATCCGCCGCTAGGATTGCAAACAAGATGATAAAATGTCAAAGTATTGAGAGTTTCTGGGATCAGTAACTACTAAATTCATAAATTAAACTACGGAGAATTATTCTGAGCTCGAATGCAAATGGAACAATCACAATTTTAATTCCTGTTCAGTTGGTTGTTATTGATTGATTTAAATTTCTGGTGTCTATTATTATTATTATCTATAATTATTGTATGGACTTAAAGACAAGTTACAAATATACTTAATAATTAGGAGATTTCTATATGATGGTGGTTTAGTTTTTGTCTTTTCAGCACCTGGGAAAAATCCTGCAGCAGATCGATTGTTTTCTGGTATCATTGTGAATTAATGTGATCAGGAATAATTCTGAAAACTGTAAACAACCTAAAACGTTTGTCTTCACCCTCCGAAGATCTCGGAGTCTCTCGGCGTTGATTATTTGTCTCGAACATTAAACCCCCTGCAGAGCGAACACGAGCCGTCAAATCCGACGCGGCCTTCACGGCTCCATCACGGCCGTGAAAATTGTCCTTTTTTTTAATGGCTGCTTTGAAGTAAAAAGAATTATCATATCGCTGGAAGTATTAAAGTTCCCCAGAAGGAACCCTACAGTTTTATTAGTTTTACGGCTGCTGTCTTTTTACACATTTGACCGCCTTCCTGCAGCAAGTATAACACCAAAGTTAATGGCTAACGGAGAGAAAGTCAAAGGGAAAACTTGGCTGATTATAGCTATAACTCCTGCAGATACTAATTACCAGTGGCTGTAAAATAAGTCAAACTGGTCATCCTAATGAGTCCACCAGAGACCGATTGTTAAACTCCATTAAAAAGATCTATTTTTCTTCTCCTTTTTATTTGTGTTTTTTCCGCACTCTACTGTCAGCGTCATCTTATCAAGAGCAACCAAACAAACTCCTGTTTAAAGGTCATGACGCTGCTTCCATCCGAATCCAGTAATTAATGTAGAATTAAGCCTGACACCAACATTAAAAATGCTATTTCACTGCGTTTAGTTTTAAAAAACAGAAAGAAAAATCCTCTTCATTAAATGCTTTGTGTGAGAACAGTTTCCACTTCAGGTGAGTCATATTTGACCTTAAACAGCACAGGTTCAACATGGAAATGCTAATGTGTCTGTTTAAAAATATATTAAACAAGAAAACGTGTGTTCCTGCTGTACTAAATAAAAATATTGTCAAAATTATTAAAACTGGTATTCAACAGAAGGACAATAAGGAAATAAATAGCATCTGTTTAATTTAAAACACGTCTTTATACACAAACCAAGCAAAGAATCAATGTCAGAATTATTCTTTTCTTAAGTTAAAAAGTATCTCAGAGATTTATGAATGTCAGCCAAAACAAAGTGACAGAGGTCGAGAAAAACATTGTTTGGAATAATAACTGTTCTGGAAGGGAGCTGCAGAAAACCACCAACCTTCCTGCTCATTGGGAAGGTTAATTACTGTTGTCACTTCAGTTCATTTATACGGGACGATCAATAAGTTCAGAGTGTACCTGAACGCAGCACAGTGATGCACACGGAGCAGCAGGAAGCAACAGCCTTCACGAGGAAGTATTCAGAGTGTCGATCAACATCATCACTGAGTTGATGTTAACGTGAACATTAGTGATGTCAACATGGAAACCTGAAACTGGAGCAGAGAAACAGCAGATTTTCTTCAGCACGCCTGTTTAACAGCCACGTGTTCCTGAGCCCATGCAGGGATTTCCACAGTTCAGGTGGTTTAACAGTGAATGTTTAATCACAACAAGCACCGGTGTAGAAATCAGCGCATCGTCTCCAGCAGCAGCGCCGGTACGAGTTGAACCCATCATAACCCGACAGGTACCACATATTTGACTACTTTTTCTTAAAAAGGTAAACTAAGACGGGTTATCGTGTCTTCAAATGAAAAAGCATCAGACTTTGACTGAGACGCTCACAGAACTTTATTGATCTTGGACATCAGAGTTCCTCCTCAACGGCCTGAAGTTGGACTGAAGAGTTACTGAAGAGTTTCCACGTGTACGGTCTGTATGGAGGCAGTGAAGCCTCCATAGGAGGCTGCAGACAGCGGCCCTCCCGCGTTCAGCATTGTATGGTGATGAAAGGCGGATCATCGGGGAGTGAGCGGCTGTTATTTTGGCACGGCTCTCCTAATGTTGCTCGCAGCTCTATATATGCCATCCATCGCCGGAGCATCCAGGGACTCCCGGGGCTGCTAAAACCCTGCAGGGTGGGTAGAATCTAATAAAACGCACTTGACGTTTTAATTGCATTTTCCTCATCAAGGAGTAATCTGCAAGATGGTTGTGGCATTTCTGTTGAGACCAATAAGGCTGATATTATGATCAGTCATTTCTTTGATAAACACGCCAACGCCTCGATTGTGTGAAGAATATTGAACAAAACGAAGACGCTTGCTCTCGCGCACTCTTGCATCATTCCACTTCATGGATGTCCCGTGTTTTTTTTTTTTGGTAAATATTGTCTTATGCAATATTTCTGTATGTTTGTTGGTGTGCGTCTGTCAGTGTAATGTGGTGTAACTGCTCTCTCTCTGGCAGCTGTTTGAACAGGCTGTAAACAGAGTAAACAGTGATTCTGGACGCGCTGCAGGTTTCGGGGTTTAGTCGGGCTGCAGAGCGAGAGCTCGTCCCTGCAGTGTGACGGCGCCGTAATGTGGCCCATAATGGCTTTCAATTAGCACACTCATGAACTCCGCGCGCTAAAAACACTCCGCTCGTTTGGTCGACTCCCTCTCGGAGATCAGGTTCAGCGCTCGTGTGTTTAATACCAACAAAACCTTAAATCCAGTCTGTGGTTCTGGAGGTTCAAACTGTCCATCAACACATCCAGGAGCTGCTGAAGGTGTTTCAATGAGCCGCTGAAGGCTTCACACTGGATCAAATCAAACATTTACAACACTTCAACTCTGACTTTAGTTCCACTTTGTGACTCGTGATGACTTCTGGTTTTAATCAACAAACTGCACAAATCTTTATTAAATCTGACTTTTTATTATTTGGAAATGTGAGGATTTAATGAGGCACTCCACATTTGTAGGTGATAAATACAGATATTCAAAATAATGTGTTATATTATCATACTTTAACTGTATATATTTTAAAATAGACCAAATTAAAGGGAATAATTTGGTTTCAGAATATAAAGTTTAGAATTTTATTTCCTGTTCTTGCATCTGGACTTTTCTACGTTCTCCAGATCTGAACAGAACAAGAGGAACCTAGAAAAGTCGAGCTCACTGTTTCCTTCACGTGATGAGTGGGGTCGGGCTCTTTACCAAAAAACACCAAAACACGTAACACGAATATTTCACAGCAAAACTACTCATACCGACCGATTTTCAAAAATAAAGTTCAAATAGATTCACAGCAGCTCATTCTTCAGAAAACTGATGGATTCAAAATGTCATAAATGTCTTTTTGATATTTGGTTGATGTCTTTACGAGTAGTGCGAAAACACCCAAAAAAATTCACCCACTTTCAAAAAATAAAAACATTTTCTTTTCCACGTGAGATTCACGTTCGTTCTGAAAGTACTCGTTCAAAAAAACTAATTTATGTACAAAATGAGTCTAATAAAATGACGAGCAGTTCATTTTCTTTTCCAACTATCAAAACATCAACCATCAACTTCTGGTGGCCTTTTTTATATTTTGCAACATGACACAAAAACAGAAGTGACTCATACGTGTGCGTCAGGTTACGTGTGCGTCAGGAGGTTACATACATGTACATGGTTACGTGTGCGTCGGGTCACGTATGTGTGCGTCAGGTTACATACGTGTGCGTCGGGTCACATACGTGTGCTCCTTCCCTGTGTTTCCTGTCTCGCTGCCAGGCTGCAGGTGAAGCTGAGATTCTCCAGCGTTCATCCCGTTAACGGTTTCCGTGCCGTCGTCTTTGTTTGGCTTCTGTGATGGATTTCTCGCTCGCAGCCAAAAGTATTTGAAGTGTATTTTTTATGCGGCTGGTTCTGGACTGGAGCCCAGGTATAATGTGACAAAAGAGCAATCCACCTCTGTGCCAACAATGTTCATTATTTCTTTGGCAATCTTTTGCCAAAAGGAAATAATTACAGGGCAAATTCACAAAATATGAAAATGGTGAAGCTTTTTTTTTTTAATGATTATTATTCACCACAGCCTCCAGCGTTCATTCTGTTTACTCTGAAAAAGCCCTTCAAATGTGTTTGTCAGATTTTATGTTCTTATAACCAAACATACTTCTCATTACAAACATCTGCAGACCGGAATATTTGACCCTGAAACACCTTTTACCAAAATCTCTCAAACCTTGGAAGGATTTTATCAATACAATAAAAACAGTGTTACAACAAAATGACAGAAGTCAGAAATGATTGAACCATAAACACTGATTACGAAGATGGAAATGATTTTCTGTGCTGTTTGTATCTTAAAAGACTTTATTGTGTTTGAATCGTGAGGTTTTGTGCTTCCAGAAGATGATGAACAGACCGATGCCATTTCAAATAGAGCGGCAGCATTTGAACATATATATATATATATATATATACAGTTGAAACCAGAAGTTTACATACACTGTGCAAAAAGACACAACACTTTTTTTCTCACTGTCTGAAGTTAAATCAGACTAAACCTCTCCTGTTTCAGGTCCGTTAGGATTACCAACATTATTTAACTTTTGCTAAATGTCACAATAATGAGAAAGAGAATATTTTAGAGAATTTTTCATTACTTTCTTCAAGGTCAAAAGTTTACATCCAGTTCCTTAGTATTTAGTAGCATTGCCTTTGAACTGCATGACTTGGGTCAAACGTTTTGGGTATCCTTCCACCAGCTTCTTACAGTACTCTGATGGAATTCTGGCCCATTCCTCCCGACAGAACTGGTGGAACTGAGTCAGGTTTGTTGGCCGCCTCGCTCGCACACGCCTTTTCAGATCTGCCCACAAATTTTCAATGGGATTCAGGTCAGGGCTTTGTGATGGCCACTCCAAGACATTGACTTTGTTGTCCTCAAGCCACTTTTTAACTATTTTGGCAGTATGCTTCGGGTCATTGTCCATTTGGAAGACCCATTTGCGCCCAAGTTTTAGCTTCCTGGCTGATGTCCTGAGATGTTGCCTTAATATTTCCAGGTAATGTTCTTTCTTCATGATGCCGTCTATTTTATGAAGAGCTCCAGTTCCTGCTGCAGCAAAACAGCCCCACAACATGATGCTGCCACCTCCATGCTTCACAGTTGGGATGGTGTTTTCAGGTCTACAAGCTTCCCCCTTTTTCCTCCAAATGTAACGGTGGTCATTATGGCCAAACAGCTCCACTTTAGTTTCATCAGACCACAGGACATGTCTCCAGAAGCTAAGGTCTTTGTCTTGGTGTCTTTTTGCAAACTGTAATCTGGCTTTTTTATGTTTCTTTAGGAGTAATGGCTTCCTTCTTGCTGAGTAGCCTTTCAGCCCATGTCGGTGCAGGACTCGTTTTACTGTGGATAATGACACTTTCTTACCAGCTTCAGCCATCATCTTCACAAGGTCTTTAGCTTTTGTTCTGGGGTTGATTTGCACATGTTGGACCAAAACACGTTTATCTCTGGGACACAGAGCCCGTCTCCTTCCTGAGCGGTGTGATGGCTGGACATTCCCATGTTTATACTTGCGTATAATTGTTTGCACAGATGAACGTGGCACCTTCAAGCATCTGGAAATTGCACCCAAGGATGAACCAGACTTGTGGAGCTCCACGATTCTCTCCCTGATTTCTTGGTTGATTTCTTTTGACTTTCTCATGATTTCAAACAAGGAAGCAGAGTGTTTGAGGTGTGGCCTTAAAATACATCCCTAGGTGTGCCTCAATTAACTCACATGTTGTCAGTTAACCTATCAGGAGCTTCAAAAGCCATGACATCATCATCTGGGCTTGCCCACGTTGTTTAAAGACATAGTACTTTTGGTGGATGTAAACTTTTGACCTCAAAGAAAGTAATATAAAATTCTCTAAGAAATTCTCTTTCTCATTATTGTGACATTTAGCAAAAGTTAAATAATGTTGGTAATCCTAACGGACCTGAAACAGGAGAGGTTTAGTCTGATTTAACTTCAGACAGTGAGAAAAAAAGTGTTGTGTCTTTTTGCACAGTGTATGTAAACTTCTGGTTTCAACTGTATATATATATGTATATGTATATACATATATATATACGTATACATATATATGTGTATATATATATATATGTAAGGTAAATATCTGCAGACCTTTTAATGTTAATAAAACCTGTCGGAGCGTAATCAGGTTCACAGAATCAGAGGGTTTCTTCATCAAGCCTCCTGAACGCCACTAAAGTTCCTCAGAGTTTCAACTTTCAAACCATTTCATTTATCAACTTCATCACAATGTTCCCAAACTTTCCCGAGAAGCACTTCCCACCGCAGACGCTGATTTAACCAGCCGACGACCTCACAAAGGTTCAAAACAACGACTTCTCAATCAAAGACGACATTTATGGATCAGAACATTCACAGAAAGGTTAGTCTGACCGGTCGGGTCCGTTTGTTCACCTCCAGTCTGACATTTAAACAGCTGCCATCTTTGTTTTTGGAGCAGGAAGTGACCATATTTGGACCAGCTGGAGAGGAGCCGGGGAGGAGGGGGTCTGACACTAGGCCCCGCCCACCTGTACCAGTAACCTGTTAGCTTGTCTCAGCTAACGCAAAGATACGTCGTAAAGTGAATTTTCTGCCGTCAGGTTTCAGATTATTAAAACTTTTCAGATGTCAAACTGTTGATAAATATGATTGTAATTTTCTGAAATATGTTTTGTATTGTTAATATGTTCTGTTGAGGATTTGTTTCTGTTTCCGTGACGTCCAGTTTAAAACCTCCATGACGAGGCTGCAGGACTGAAGCCGTGCGAGAAGCTGAGCTACGATGAGCAGCTTCCTACGAGCCTCGTGGTTCCTCCGTCCGACCGTCTGATCCGGAGAATCGTCTGTTTTCGGGCTGCCGGGTTGAAACCGAGTCCCTCGCGGCTCCGAGCGC
>NW_027185231.1:573789-601289 GCF_022577435.1 Embiotoca jacksoni | reverse complement strand
ATTAGGGCCCAAATGTTAATGAATTATGCTAATTCATAACAATTAGCATATAATATTGGAGACAATCAACAATTAGCATATGCTGCATTGAAGACAATCAGAAGCTGCTGCGTCCCACGCCGCCGCTCGGCCTCATGTATGGAAGCAGCCTCATCTGATTACATGCAGAATCAGCATGCTAATTACTGCAGCCTCACCGCGCTGCTGCAGCTCTGCAGGGAGGTGGGGGGGGGGGGGGACACCCGTCCAACCCGCCTGGGACCGGGACACAAAGAGGAGGAAGCTGCGGTCGCCGGGGGTGACGGGACGACACGAGGAGGCTGAATTGAAGCTTGTCAGGTTTATTTTCACAGAGGAGGCGCTGACCTCGGAGCCTCGGCAGCGCCTCCTGCAGGGGAGCCTCGGTGGCGCTGAGCAGGTCCGGTACCGGTCCTGTTCCCGTTCCGGCAGCCGGTCCGGTACCGGTCCTGTTCGTCCTCCCTCCGAGCTGCACGATCGCTCAGCTCACAAATGTTGCAGCAGAATTGGAATCTTCAACGCCGGCGTGTTTTGCACCGTTTGATTTCCTCGCAGGTTCCCGGACCGCCGCTCGGCGCCGTCCTCGCCGAGTCTCGGCTGGCTGCCGGCCCGCAGGAGGGGCGTGGAGCCGGGCCCGGGTCCTGGATCACCATTTGGAACTCATTAAAGATCTCGGACGGACGCGGGCCCGGTTCCCTCGTCCTCCCGGGACCTGGACTGTCTGAGCTCATTTACAGAGTGTCCTCTCCTACTGACAGACTCTAATTCGCATTTGAATTTAGGTCACATTGATCTGGGCCTCGGTCCAAAGCCCGGTTCCCCGAGGATCCCGACCAGCCAACAGGCAGGCAGAGAGAGAGGAGGAAGCATCTTCTGCTCCCTCCTCCTCCTCCTCCTCCTCCTCCTCGGCCCTCCCCTCGCTCCGCGGTCGGCCGGCGGCGTGGAGCGGCTTCGGCCCTGAAACAGCCTGCGGCCCTGCGGGTCGGGACGCCATGCAACGGCGCCGACGTGATGCTGCGCTGCCGACAGGACAAACATGAACCAAAGTTCTGATGACTTTCAGCCAGAAAAATGAAACTTTTAACCTGAAAACTGATGTTAGAATGTTTGAATTTAGACTCAACATTCATTTTCAACGTCGTTAATATTCACTTCCATTTTGAAAAATGACCCGTGCAGAATTGTGAGCAGTGCATCATGGGTAATCAGAAACTTAAAATCAGACAGATTCTCAGGCAGCTTCTGAACTGTGTGTCTCCGGTTCCTCGGTGGATTTACGAAGCTTTTTTTTCTGGATGGACATCAGAGGAAAAAAATGTTCTGGAAGTTTGAGTTTATTTGTGATTATTGGAATATTGACCAACATTTCATGGCTGGAAACTATGAAAATGAATTCCTGCCAAATGAAAGAAAAACCGCAGATTGAAACAGCCCACCAACAAACTGCTGGATCTCTCTGCTGTTCTTTTCTCTCTCTGCTCTCCCTCCGGTTGAGGCAGACGACCTTTGACCTGCTTCTGTTGGAGCTTTGTCTTCCTGTTAAAGAGGAGTTTTTCCTTCCGTCCACTAACGTGGGAATTGTCTGGTTGTTTATTGTTTAATGCCTTGAATTAAGTTTGCGTTGTGATTTGATGAAATATAAATACATTGAATTAATGAAATAATTAGTTTGTTTGTTTGTGATGTTTCACACGTCCACCACGTTTCATAAAAACGAGCCGCTAGTTTTTCTGTCGTCTTGCTGACGAAGAAACTCCGTTAAACTCCGGAGTCGATCAGTCAATCTGTTTCTGTCTGAAAACATCTTCAAATCAAAGATGTTCCTCCATAACATCGTGTTTGAGCGCTCTGGTGAAGTTCAGTGTGACTTGTTGTTATTGTTGATTATCAACCTCAGTTTTCACTGAATATCTAGTTTGTGATGTAATAATCATGATCAAACTAAAATAATGATAATCCTGTTATTGGACTGCTGGCGTCCCCCACGGCTCGGTGTCGAGCCCGTTGTTTTTATTTTGTACATAAAAAATATAAATGAGGTTTGTTTTTACATTTCAAACGTTTTATTGATTCTATTCAAACAGAAAGTCGGTTGAGATTTTTCTAAAACTAGTTTGATATTCTGAGTGTGTGACTGGTTCAAAGGTTTACAGGTGAAGCTGCGATGATGATGATGATGATGATGATGATGCATCCCCTGACATCATCACGTCTCCTCTGACATCATCATCATCACCCCCCCCCCCCCCTGACCGTTTTGTTGTCTCGGAGCCGTTTAGAGTTGTGAGATGTGAGAACAAATGATTTGTTTCATCACCTGCAGCTGCTGCGACGCTGCGAAGGCGCAGCAGCCGTTTGATTGTCTGTAATAAATAACCCTTCAGAGGGAGATAAATAACCGCTGCACGGTCCCGGCTCGCCGTCCACGTTCGACTCCACCGCACAAACTCGGCCTGCTTTTATTTCTTCCTCCTCTTCCCTCCCCATTAGACGCTTCCCCTCGTATTAATTTTCGCAACAGATTGCAGCGTTGAATTAATGCATTTTTCAGAAGGAGCCCCACCAGCAGCAGCAGCAGGCTCTCCTCACATCTCTCAAGAACTCAATTACTCCCAACATTTAAAATAAATAAATTAAAGGTGTCCTGTAGCCGGCAGCTGCATCATTACAAGTGCTCCTGGGAGACCAAATTAGGCCCCAGAATGTATATCTAATATACAACCCCACTAATGATACGTGTTAAAAGAGGCGCGATGTAGGCGCCGCCGAAAAATTACACGGGTCATTACGACGAGTTGAGAGCAGATTTATCTGCTGCCAACAAAACACATAATTTGTTTTACCTGGTTATCACACGGGCCGGCTAATTACAAGTGAGAGTCCACTTTATGTGTGTGTGTGTGTGTGTGTGTGTGTGATGTATATTATGTAAAATATAATTTTATTCAAACTATTCTGCTGTTAATAACACCGTGTTGGTTTTTATTGCTTGAAGAATGAAGCTGCTTATTTCAGAATCTTCTGTTTTTCTAGTTCACACACTGATATTATATTATATTATTAAATTATCATAATATTTTATTCTTCCTGACTCTGATTCCTCCTGAAGACGCAAAATCTTTAGAATAAATCTACAGTTTTATTTCAGGTGAATCTGCTTCAAACACTCGATTCCACCTGAAAAACAAGAGGAGTGAAGATGTTTGTCGTTTTGTAACATTTTAATTAAATAACTGATGTTTCTGATTATTTAATTTATAAAATTTAATTTTCGCTGGTAGAGAACTTTATAAACATGAATCTCTGAGCTCATCGCTTTGATTGAAGATGTAAATCTTTAAACATAAATCACAAATCTGTAATTTTATTTTCAAAAACACTAAGAAATAGACAGCGAGCTAACGATAAAGCTGGCGTATTAACCAAGACATCAGCAGACATTATGCAACATATGCAGCAGCTTCCATCACATTTACCTGGAAGAGTCATAAATTAGTAAAAACATAATCAATAATCTGTCTTCCTGCATTATTAGAATTTACTTCCTGTTTATTAGTCTGACTCTTAGTTTCTTTAATAGCAGACTGACTTAAGTTCTTATTTTTTTATGTCTTACTGACATGACTGCACTTTTTAATCAATCAAATGTTCAGCAGTGTATTAGTTGGGGACTATTTTTAATGTGAAACTCAAACGTGGACCTTTAATGTGAAACTCAAACGTGGACCTTTAATGTGAAACTCAAACGTGGACCTTTAATGTGAAACTCAAACGTGGACCTTTAATGTGAAACTCAAACATGGACCTTTAATGTGAAACTCAAACATGGACCTTTAATGTGAAACACTGCAGTTTGACAGTGAAATTCAGATTTCAGTTTGTTAAAATAAAATGAAGTCGACGTGACGTTGGCAGGAAGATGAGGTTACCACGGTGATTAACGGCAGCGTTTCAGATGAAGATTGATCAGGAAATTACAGCTAAGTGTTGGATAATGATGCTTCTCATCAGCCGAGGAAAAAACTTGCAGGATTATTTGCTGTCGGCGTCTTAAAACAAACAGAAAGTGATGAATGTGGAGCCGGACGAGGAGCTAGCGCAGTTCCTACAAAGTAAAATAAAATTAAAAAAAAGCTTAATTACATCGACTCATCGGCGCCATCACGGCCTCCGTCGGATGGCGAACATCTGCATTTTAATCGATTTCGTTTCCCCCCCTTCTCCTCCGCCTCCATGTCTTTCAAGATCATTAACTTTATTGGATTGGACATTCCTGTTGCAAAAACAATTCAGCATAATCATTTGCAATGCAACTCCCCAGTGCGAGATGCAAATGCTGCTCGCGCTCGCCGCCCCGGTCTGGCAATTACCGACGGAGCACAGATGCGGGCGGCCGCTCCGTCGGAATAAAGTCGAGGCTGCAAATAATGTGATTACTCCGTCATTACGTGTTGGAGCGCATTCATTACGGCGGCGGAGGAATCTGCCATGTTGACGTCGCCTTGGCAGCGCCGCGACCAAACAGGATGTCGACGGCGTAATGCCCGTAATCTCGTCTCCGCCGCCGACCGAGACTCCGGTGAGCTGCCGGAGGCGCCGGCTGCATGTCGATGAAGGAGGCGTCACGTGACCCGCAGGTGGAGTTCAGGTCTGGACTCCTCTGAGGCGACGCAGGAAGGAGAACCGCTCAGCTGCTGGAAGATCATCTCAGAACCGGGAGGGAGGTGGAGGAGGAGCTGACGGGTCAGAACCGGGAGGAAGAACATCACAAAGAACCAACAGCTGAGTTCCTTTAAAACAAAACAGGAAATCTAGAAAACATGAAACGATCAGCGAGGAGCCGGAAATCATCTGGAGGACGATTCTTCATCATCTATCACGTCCTCTTCATCATCTATCACCTCCTCTTCATCATCTATCTTCCTCCTCTTCATCATCTATCCCCTCCTCTTCATCATCTATCACCTCCTCTTCATCATCTATCACGTCCTCTTCATCATCTATCACCTCCTCTTCATCATCTATCATCTCCTCTTCATCATCTATCACCTCCTCTTCATCATCTATCACCCTCGTCTTCATCGTCCTCGTTCTCTTCTTGTTCTCTTCTCGTCCTCGTTCTCTTCTCGTCCTCGTTCTCGTTCTCGTCCTCGTTCTCTTCTCGTCCTCGTTCTCTTCTCGTTCTTGTCCTCGTTCTCGTCCTCGTTCTCTTCTCGTCCTTGTCCTCTTCTCGTCCTTGTCCTCGTCCTCGTTCTTGTTCTTGTTCTCCTGATATCTCAGGAACGCCTCGAAGGAAGTTCTTCAGATTTGGTACAAACGTTCTCTTGGTCCCACGAATGAACTGATTAGATTTACAGGGTCAAAAGGTCAAAGGTCACTGTGATGGTTATGTCCAGAATTCATAATCTAAAGGACGAATAAAGGACACAAAACAGCTACGATTTCATCAGAATCAGATTTACTGGACAGATTTGAAGTTCTGGTTCTGGAGGTTCCTCTCCACCGATCCGCCCGTCCTCTCCACCGATCCGCCCGTCCTCCACTGTTGGACTCGTCGCCTCTTTAAACTGTGTAAACACGTTCGACATCTTTTAATACGGCTGCAATAAATTAAAGAGCAGTTTAATTTAGCAATTTGCTGCAATATGTTAATGTGTGAAGAATTCCTGCCGTTGAACAACCAATGAAATGAAATAACATATATTTGAAAGTGTAATTTTTCTTTAACACACATTATTATTATTTCAATCCTCGTAATTGAAACGGCAATCCGGGCAACTTGTATTAAATTAGATTGTGGCAAAATTGCACCTTTGGTTTGCCAAGGCTGACTGAGTCCTTGCATCAAATGAATTTAATTATTCCTGTAGCCCATATATTATTAATCATCTATATTGATTTCTGAACTCCCAGACTGCTTGTGGATATGCAAATGCAGCCGCGGCAATATCGGGATGGGCTCATTTGCATGGGAGCCCATTATTATTTTATAAGTAAATTTTAATGTGGACTCAATTAAAACTCAGCCAGTGGAACAGCTAAATTGGCCCAAGGTATGAGCGGTGTGAGATTCATGTGCGGAGCCGGGATATATCAATTAGTAAAGATCAAACTTTGGCTTCTCTGGAGGGGAAAGAAAACGCTGGAATTCAATCAGAGCACGGCACCGGCTTTGACTCGCCGGCTCCATCTTTAGTGGGATTTTACCTTTTTTTTATATTATTATTATTATTCGTGTGGAAAGTGTGCAGGTTGTAATCAGATCTGCCAAATGGAATTATAACCCGGAAAATTCCTGCAGCTCCAACAAGGGGGACGGGAGGTCACTTCAATATTTTAGCACCTGTAATGTGACCTTCCTGCTCCGCCGTGGAGGTTCAACACTCACTCATTTGATGACTCCTGATGTTCACATTCTTTATAAAGACTGAAGAGGGTTTTAAAGCTGATGATAAATGGGAATAATTCTACAAAATACAGTTTGATGTGTTTAATGTCTGAAAGTTCTATGACTGAAATGTCAGTAAAAAGGACCCAGAGCCTCTAAAAAGGCGCAGTGACATAAAAATGTTCGCAGTCTCACAGAGGACCACTAGGGGCTGTCTCCACAGTCTCCGTCTGTAGTACCACTGAGGACCACTAGGGGCTGTCTCCACAGTCTCCGTCTGTAGTATCACTGAGGACCACTAGGGGCTGTCTCCACAGTCTCCATCTGTAGTACCACTGAAGACCACTAGGGGCTGTCTCCATAGTCTCCATCTGTAGTACCACTGAGGACCACTAGGGGCTGTCTCCACAGTCTCCGTCTGTAGTACCACTGAGGACCACTAGGGGCTGTCTCCACAGTCTCCGTCTGTAGTACCACTGAGGACCACTAGGGGCTGTCTCCACAGTCTCCGTCTGTAGTACCACTGAGGACCACTAGGGGCTGTCTCCATAGATTCCATCTGTAGTACCACTGAGGACCACTAGGGGCTGTCTCCACAGTCTCCGTCTGTAGTACCACTGAGGACCACTAGGGGCTGTCTCCACAGTCTCCGTCTGTAGTACCACTGAGGACCACTAGGGGCTGTCTCCAGAGACTCCATCTGTAGTACCACTGAGGACCACTAAGGGCTGTCTCCATAGTCTCCATCTGTAGTACCACTGAGGACCACTAGGGGCTGTCAATCAATCAATTCTCGCTGGCAATCAAAGAAGGAATTGTAATGACATCATCAGTGGGCGTGTCTTATTTAAAAGGTAAACAATCTAAAAGATCTGAGAATAAAAACATTAGAAAAACAAAATTGTCCGTCTGCAGATCTCGAACTGTCTCAGGTCGCTCTGTTGGACTGAAGAAGAAGCTGACAGTAAACAACACGATCTGACGTCCTGTTTGGTTTCTATTCACGACCAAAGCCTCCTCCAAGTTCACTTTCTTCTAGTTGAGACCTCCAGCTGTGAAAGAGCTCCGCCCCTCTCAAATAATATTGCTGGAATAATTCAATAATCTGAGCCAGAACCCTGATCTGGTCGGGTCTGATGGTTCACGTTGGGAATTACAAACCCGGACCGACGTCAAATGGACTCTCAGCGTATTTATGTACTAAGAAAACAAGTAAATAAGAAATAATTATCCCACACTGACTTTACAGAGTGTTTACCTTCATGACTGTTTTAATTTGAGTATTGATTATAAATACATTGATTGTTGTATTTTAAACTTTTTATGGATTATATTGATAATTTAAAGACTTTTAAAGAGCTAAAAACAACAATTAAAGGAGCTGAGTGTTTCTAGTCAGTGTGATTATTGGTTTCTTGTCAAATTTAAGGATTTTAAAAGCCCCTTAAACCCTGCAGATAATCCATTCAAAAACCTGCTATTATAATCCATTAATTTGTCCATTAGTTACGTTCGCTGCAGCACTCAGTCGCTCCGGATCTCACAAAGCTTCAGCTGTGAGCTCACAGTTTAAATCTGGTCGGCTGGCTGATAACGGCTCGCCTCTGATTGGTCCTGTTTCCTGTGGACGTCCTGGTGGTCGGATCAAACACCCCTTCCTCTGCTTTCATGTTTATCAGACACTGTTGGACTGTTTCTTTCTGTTAAGCCAACAGAGATCAGACGGAGTCGGCAGCGTCTGGCAGACCTCAGATCAGCTCGTCACTTCCTGTTTTAGTCAGATCTGGTTTTATTTTGGACACGTTACAGATCAGCTGAGAAGAAGAAGAACATCAGCTTCTGCTGCAGAACCAAGAAAACTCATTAACATTTTCACTACTTTAAGGAGTAAACATGGAGGACGGTGGTGAGTTCACTGTCTGTGATAATCGTAGGACATGTTGTGCAGCGCTGCAGTTAAACGCCTCTGACGAAGTGGAGCTGATGATCGGTTTCCAGTATTGATCGATTATCGACAGAAGAACACCCGACAGATTTTTAACCTCCAAACATGTCGACATCATCAATCATCAATTATCCTGTTAAACCTCCGGAGAGCTTTTATTGGCCACTGAGGAACTTTAACCCCTCCCCCCTTCATCGTGGACACAACACAAACACTCGGAAATAAATCTGAACACCAGCTCGGAGCTGTAAAGCAGGATTCATGTGCTGACACTTTAACACCGACTCTGGGAGCGATGTGAGGACGCTGCTGTCTCTCCGAGGAGGAGGAGGAGGAGGAGGAGGAGGAAGAGGGATTCCTCCACTCCCATCATCCCCACATTACTGGTTTTAACTCAGGCCGACCTGCCGGAGACAAAGATGCAGAAACAGGCGGTGATTTATCAGGAAGCACAAACAGGGAGATGAAGAGGGGACGAAGAGGAGACGAAGAGGAGACGAGGAGGAGAAGAGGAGCAGACGAAGAGGAGACGAAGAGGGGACGAATAGGAGACGATGAGGAGACGAGGAGCAGACGAAGAGGAGACGAAGAGGGGACGAAGAGGAGACGATGAGGAGACGAAGAGGAGACGAAGAGGAGCAGACGAAAAGGAGAAGAGGAGGGGATGAAGAGGAGACGAAGATTTAAGTTTCATTTATTTATTACATATTTCATATATTTACATTCTGATGTGGAGACACTTTATTTAACTGGATGTTCTGTGATGTGTTTGTGTTTATCTGAAAGGACTCCAGTTTTAAAGTCACCACATTAACAGTTTATCACACACACACACACACACACACACGCACGCACGCACACACACACACACACACACACACACACACACACACACACACACACACACACAGAGCTGTAAAATAAACCCCTAATGTCTTCCAGATGGCGGCTCGTCCTTCCTCTTCGGACGGTTTCGGTTTTCGGACCGACGAACTTGGCAAGAAGAGGAAGAGCAAGAGCAAGAGCAAGAGCAAGAGCAAGAGCAAGAGCAAGAGGAAGAGCAAGAGGAAGAGCAAGAGGAAGAGGAAAAGCAAGAGCAAGAGGAAGAGGAAGAGCAAGAGCAAGAGCAAGAGGAAGAGCAAGAGGAAGAGGAAGAGCAAGAGGAAGAGGAAGAGCAAGAGGAAGAGGAAGAGCAAGAGGAAGAGCGGTGAGGCGTGTCGTTCTGCTGCAGCTCTGATTGGTTGCTGGAGTGGGGCGGGGCTTCAACCACTCGATGTTAAACTGCTTCTTGTGTGTGATCTCTCCAGCTTTGAGAGCCTCTGACCTCTGACCTCTGACCTCGTGTAACCTGAACCTTTCATTTCAGCTGTTTTGTGGGTGAAAAGACAAAAACTTTCTCCTTCAGTAACTGAATATTTCCTGGATCAGCTGATCGGCGTCGGTGTTTCCAGCCGGAGGCCCCCGGAGGCAGGCCCCTCCTCCAGCAGGTCGTCCTCTCTGTCCTTCGCCCTCCCTCATCTTCCTCCTCTTCCTCCTCTGAAGGTGAACATTTTCCATCCAACATGGCAGCCGCCCCGAACGCTGATCCCAGAACAGGAGAGGAGGGGAAGGTCAGCGCCTCCGAATGTGGAACATCAGGATCCGGTTTCATGGAGGTTGGGGGGGGGGGGGGGGGGGGGGGGACATATGGAGAAGTCTGATGGAAGAACAATAAGGAAAAGACCAGCGTACAGTCCATTAAGTTCTTTTTTCCCTTCAATAAGTAAACGTAAAGTATTCGTGAAACGAGCTCTGAAGCCTCTTTAACTGTGTTTTCACAGCTGGTTGCCCCCCCCCCCCTCTCTCACACACACACACACACACACACACACACACACACACACCCCCCCCCCCCCCCACACACACACACACCCCCCCCCCCCCCCCCCACACACACACACACACACACACACACACACACACCCGCCCAGCCAGTAAAGCTCCTTCCTGAGTCAACGCTAACATGGGAAGGCCGTAACATCATACTTGGCAGTCCTGCGTCACCACTAAACACCTTGTGAACGTCGGCGGCCGCCAGGAAAACACATCGGCACACTCGCTGCATTAAAACCCGGAGCGACGGCTCGGATACTTTTAATTCAGGACACTCAATAAAAACCACAACAGAAACCACCGGCAGTAATGTTTCAGTGGAAGAGACTGGAAATGGTGGAAAAACACCAGATTACAGAAAAACTCCAACTGAAGTACAAGAAAATATGACATTTTAATTAAAGTCACAAAAATACAGTGAAAAAGAATCACGTTGTAAAAAACTGCAAATAAAAACAAATCTGCTTTACAAGAGAAAATACTGCATTCAAAGAAATGAAGACATTTCACCACTGTTACAAGAAAAGAGAAGAAAAGAAAGAAGTGTGTTATGAAACGCTGCAAACTAAAAATCTGCTTTACAAGAAAAAAATAAATTACTTTGATAGAAGTCATTAAAACAGAAACGTACGACAAGAAGTCGCCATTGAATGAAAAGAAAAGAAGTGAGGTGTTGGGGACGAAATGTGCTCAGTCAGCATTAAAGTATAGATAAAGAAAAGTGGAGACAAAAAGAAGAAAGAAAGAACTAAAGATGGTGAGTTTTCCAGCTCTGATAAACGGTCCCTGATCAGCGAGATGTCGGTTTGAGTCCCGACTGAAAGGAATTTGTTGCGTTTGTTTGTCCGAACAAATATTATTTACATTTTCAGAGTTATTGGTTGAATCGATCCGATCCACCTTTGTCCAGTCGGTCTAACGCTAAACCTGCCGCTGACCTTTGACCTCCAGGAGGAAGACTTCGAGGCTCTGAGTTTATCTTCGTCGTTTGCCGCCTCTTTATTTTGCCGTCACCATGACAACGCAGAGGCCCGTCCACCATGTTAGCTTCACATGACCTCGGTTTTCCAGCGTCTCTCTGCAGGTTTGATGATTTATCGTCTGATTCTCCGCCAGCGACCTCGATGACCCGCCGGCTGGTTAGTTGGTTAATTGTGCGGACCGGTCCGGGTCGGTTAACGCCTGACTGAACCTCAGCTTTAAACTGGGACACAGATTCATATAATAAACATGAATAAAGGTCGATGGGCGAGGCGTCCACATACTTCTGGACATGTTGTGTATTCAAACTGTTTGGTTGAGCAACGCTGTCGGTTCCTTATTTTAATTATTAGAAGTGTTTTTATCTTTAAATATCAAATAAAACTCAGTGACAGAGAATAACGTGATGAACGAGCTGATTTTATTTTCACTGTGAAGTTCATGAGAAAACAGAAAAACACTTAAAAATAAAACAATGTTTGGAAATATTGATAATAAATCTTGGATTTAAATCAAAAACTCATCAGTTATCTGGCTGAAAGTCAAAAAATATCTCAAAACTATTTAACCAACAAACAGAAACACAGAAGAGGAAAATCAGAAGAACACGGTGAGACAGAAATACTGTTGAAAAATCCCTGAACTGTTTGACTATCAAACATTCATACTGGATTTAGAATATTCTAAAATATTGACCGATCTCTAATGAAGACACGAAGCAGAAGATAAAAACCAGCTGATATTTATGATGCAGACGGATTCAGAGTCTTTTTTATTCAATGTTCTAGAAGCTGAAACAGAACCTCGAAAAAAAACCAAACCAAACAACCCGAAGTGGAAACAAATAAATAAATAAATCACGTTAGTGCTCCACGACTTCGGACTGATCCGATTTAACAAATCGTTTGGTTTTATTTTACTGATTCGGAGATAAAAGGAGATAAAACGTCTTTAGCTCCGCCCACTCTCTGTTTATCCAGCATTTCCTGCCATAAATAAATCACGTTAGTGCTCCACGACTTCGGACTGATCCGATTTAACAAATCGTTTGGTTTTATTTTACTGATTCGGAGATAAAAGGAGATAAAACGTCTTTAGCTCCGCCCACTCTCTGTTTATCCAGCATTTCCTGCCATGTACGAATCTAATGGTCTCTGACCTGTTCCATTTATTTTTTTTATTTCACTTTATTAATTTATGGTGAGGTGTTTAATAAACTGTTCTCAGATCAGTGAAGTGTTTAATAAACTGTTCTCAGATCAGTGAAGTGTTTAATAAACTGTTCTCAGATCAGTGAGGTGTTTAATAAACTGTTCTCAGATCAGTGAGGTGTTTAATAAACTGTTCTCAGATCAGTGAGGTGTTTAATAAACTGTTCTCAGATCAGTGAGGTGTTTAATAAACTGTTCTCAGATCAGTGAGGTGTTTAATAAACTGTTCTCAGATCAGTGAAGTGTTTAATAAACTGTTCTCAGATCAGTGAGGTGTTTAATAAACTGTTCTCAGATCAGTGAAGTGTTTAATAAACTGTTCTCAGATCAGTGAAGTGTTTAATAAACTGTTCTCAGATCAGTGAAGTGTTTAATAAACTGTTCTCAGATCAGTGAGGTGTTTAATAAACTGTTCTCAGATCAGTGGTTTAATAAACTGTTCTCAGATCAGTGAAGTGTTTAATAAACTGTTCTCAGATCAGTGAGGTGTTTAATAAACTGTTCTCAGATCAGTGAAGTGTTTAATAAACTGTTCTCAGATCAGTGAGGTGTTTAATAAACTGTTCTCAGATCAGTGGTTTAATAAACTGTTCTCAGATCAGTGAGGTGTTTAATAAACTGTTCTCAGATCAGTGGTTTAATAAACTGTTCTCAGATCAGTGGTTTAATAAACTGTTCTCAGATCAGTGGTTTAATAAACTGTTCTCAGATCAGTGAGGTGTTTAAGAAACTTATGATGTTCAGACTGCTTCAGTTTAATGTGTTGATTCTGCAGGATCTCGTTCTTCTCTGTTTATCTTCCTCATTACGTTTATTCCTCATAAACACGAATATTTACACATTTAGGATAAAAAAAGCTTCGGACTCTGCTGAATTATGCAGAGATTTTGCTAACGGCCTTTTTCTGGAGTTTGTTGGAGTTCGTGATGCAACACTTTCAGCTCTTTACAGTTGTGACATCATTCGGGTTTTTTGGGGCCAGAAATCAGCGTTTCCCGCCTCGCAGGAGTCACAACAGATTCACCCCCAAAACTTTACTGTGAAAGGAGCCAGATGGGGGTTTTATTTTGGCGGGGGGCGGAGAGGACGCCCTGCCTTTTGTTTCCCAGCAGCTCGTCCGTCATCTATAATTCATCGTGTTTAATGGGTGGCTGATATTTTGGGGAAACGCCATTTGCAGAAATCAATGGAACAAATAATGAGCAGCTGATGTTGATGCCACTCCGACCCGAAACCTCCGACAGGAAGCAGAGGAGGCGTCAGAAAGGTGCTGGAGAGCTGCCCGATAATCTGATCTGAGGCCAAATTTAAGGCTGATTAATAAATAAATAATGTGCCCCCAACAAAAAATGAATTATTCAGTCGTTCAGCCGTCAAAAAAAAATCCTAATAAATGTTGGCCCACATATTGAGATGCACATTTTGGGCAACTAATGACCTGAATCTGAATGGACGGCCGCCGACTCGGCTGAATTTTAAGTGTGTGTTTTAAATGTGTGTGTGTGTGTGTTTTAAATGTGTGTGTGTGTGTGTGTGTTTTAAATGTGTGTGTGTGTGTGTGTGTGTGTGTGTAAGCGTTCAATCATCAGTGTGAATATTTAAAGGGAAAAGCAGCATTGACCTCTTTTCTTTCATTTCCACTCGTTTGATTCTCCGACAGTCTCAAACACACTGATTGATATTTCAGCTAATAATCAATCATATCAGATGTCAGACTGAAGCCGTCTCAGTGTCGTTTCCTGGCATCATAAAAATAAAAGATCTCACTTCCTCTGGATGTTTCACAATAAAAGTCTGGCAGACAGGATGAGGTCTGTTCTCGTAAATCGACACAAGGAAATTCTAATTTGCACTATTTTGACATTTACTTTGTTTGACTGTGTGATGATGTTTCTATAAAATGGAAGAGGAGGAGGAAGAGGAGAAGGAGGAAGAGGAGAAGGAGGAGGAGGAAGAAGAATCCAACATTTTATTTTACAAACATTAGAAGCAGATTTCTGACATTTAAATATTCTGATCCATTTATAAGGTTTCATTTCATTTTTGTATTAATAAAGTCTTTAAATCTTCAGTTCCTTCCTGATTAAAAAGTTAAATGTAAATATTAGTGACGTCCTCCTGGCTGATCCGTTTAAATCTTTCCTCGTGTTTGTTTCCCTGAGAAGTTTCTTCTATTCAAACGTAAAGTCTGCGTCCGTCAGGAGACGTTGTCTCTCCGTCGTCTCTCCATCTGGCTGTCAGTCTTAAACTTGCAGTTTTCTCAGAGACCTTCGGGGGCCACGACTCTAATCCTGCTGTCAATCAGAGAGGGGGGGGGGTCTAACCTCCGTCCAGTGGGGATGTCCAACTCGTTAATTCCTCTATTGACAGATGTCCAATCAGAGCGTCCGGCTGAGATCAGTCCTGCATGTTAACGAGCTGCAGAGAAACCGAAGCTTCATCAGGACGAGCTGAAGGAAACTAAGAGCTTTACTGTTTATCAACGAGAGCCGAAGGAAACAATGAGGTTACTGTCTTTAAACAGCGCCCTCTGCTGGACGCTGTCTATTTGTTCTGATGTTTTAATGACCTTTTGTTTTAAGGTTTCCTTTATTGTATTGTCTTCACTGTGATTTTACATGATAAATACAAACTGAACAGGTGGAAGCTTCACCAGGTGAACGATCACCTGATCATCCCCGACCACAGGTGTGTCACTGGTTTTTAAAACAGGAAGTGCTTCTCATTCTGCTGCCTTCAATGATCAGAAGTTAAATAACATGTGATGGGATTTTCAGATTAAAACCATCAGGAAGTCATCATGTTTGACCTCAAATTCTTGAATAAATATTCTAAACTCTTCTGACCTGAAACACAGAGACAGACTGAAGCGGAGCAGGAGGAGGAGCAGCCTTCAAATACACCACATGCTCATCAATTATCCAATCAGGAAGAGACACAGAAGCCCCGCCTCTACAGGAGGCTCCTGATTGGATAATTGACACTTCAGTATTTTAAACAATTAAAATAATTGATTTCACCCAGTACAACTTCAGGAGTTCACTGCAATGTGGGAATAATGAAAGTATAAGTTAATTGAATGGTTATGGGCTCTACGAGGGTTTTGGGAAAACACTGACATTTTTTACCTCAATCAAACATTTTAGGCAGTTTTAAAAATGTAAATTTAGTAACAAAATGTTCCTGCTTTGTCACAAGTATTTTGTTTTTTAGCTTTTAAAATATCCTTAAACTGAGCAGGAATTCATCAATTTAAGAGCACAAATTTTAATTTAAAAAAACAACTAACAAAGAAGCTATTGTGGAAAATCTTAAAAAATTATTCTCCTGTTTATTTATATTTCAATAAAATTCTCCTCAATTTATTTGACCATTTTCACAGTTTTGTTTTTGATTAAAATCCAACAATACATTGAATTTTTCTCAGCTGTCAAGACAGAAACTGTTTGTATGTTGAGATGAAAGATGAACGTTCACACCGGCAGCCTGAAACATGTCCGGGTCAAAAGAAGGAAACATCTTTAAAGCTTCCTGTCGTCGGTGGACTCCTGAATCCTCCGAGCCGACCTGTTTCTCCACCGGCAGCACGTTTCCTGACAGTTTTCTGACTTCAGTCCTCATTTGGCTGCTAGATCAGAATGCTTCACAGGAATTTCTGCCATATTTTTCCCAGGAATCGTTTCATGTGGCGCGCCTCCCGCCCGCTGCTCCCTGATCCAGTTTACTGTTTTTCCCATGACATGTTTCCCTGTGTGGTTTCAGCCGCTGCCAGGATGTCGAGGACGAGCTCAGCTAGGAAAAAGTGTTCAGAGCTTCAGGATCTGAGGCTTCGAGTCTTTTTATAATGAGACAGAAACACGAGGAAAACGATGGACGGTCAAAGACAGCTCAAACATTGAAGCTATCATCAGGACATTTTCTTGTTCTTGGTTTTCTGAGTAAATCCTGTTTAGTTTTTTTACACTTCTTCTAAATCCATAAATCCATCTGTTATTTCCTGTTATTTCCTTATTTCTTGCATGAGTGGGCGTGTCCAAACTGTTTATCCGTTAAAATGCAGATGTCACCTGGTTATATTCACCCATAACATTAGATATCAGGACTCAAACCAACCAACAACCATCAGTGATGTCATCATCCATCAGTGATGTCATCAACCATCAGTTATGATGGTTCTCTAGTGGAACTCGCTGGTATTGCAGCTGAAGACAATTCTGCATTGGAAACATTTTACAGACCTGAAGCTACGAACTCTTTTATATCCAGTTTTGTCAGAGGAACCATAAAAACACCGTGTGACTTCCAGCTTGTCCTTATATATGATGAAGAGTTTGTAATCGTCCCCTCGCTGCAGCAGCGTTCGGTGAGACATCAGTAATCGTGTCTCGTCTAAGTGCTTTACACGGTGGCTTCATGCGCGAAGTGTGATGATCATTATTACATCCTATTATTGGAGCACAGTGAGGCAGCACACACAATTATCCTGAAAACATGCAGCGGGTTCAATATCTCAGCTCTAATAATAGACACATTACCGGAGCTCCAAACAAACTCTGAATCCTATTAAGACTCGGCTGCTTATTACTGCTGCAGTAATTATTTCCCTCTCCGCTCCGACACTCGTCTTACAGGATAATTCAGGCTCTGACAGCAGATTTCTCACCTTGCTGTGAAAACACAAGTTATTCCGTAGTTCTTCTTCATGTGTCTGTTAATATGAAAAAAGAAAAACTGATAAAGAGCCTCTGACAGAACAACCCACACGTGTTGTGGCCTTTTGTTCATCTGCTAATTGAAATGTTTGTCTGGAAACTAAACATTTGTCCTCAAGTTTTTATTCATTTACATACTTTATTTTAGTCACGGAGAAAACTGCAGCGTGAGGAGGAGTTCATCCGAAGAAGACGTCGGTCCATTTGAGTCCTGCTTCAGTCGGTCCTGAACTTTAAATCTACACTGTTGTAAATAATCGTGTTTCCATGGCAACAATCAATCAAAAACTCAAGTACTGGACGTTCATATGAAACATGATCAGATTCATGTCAGATTTTTTATTTGATCCCACAGACTGGATATAAAAGAGTTCGTAGCTTCAGGTCTGTAAAATGGTTCTGATCCAGAAGTGTCTTCAGCTGCAATACCAGCGAGTGCCACTAGAGGTCGGCTCCAAAAAGCCTCCGGCTCCATAGACTCCCATTCAACTTCTCTCATCAAATCCAAAGTGAATAAAATGTGTCCATCAGTTATCTCGGTGTTGTTAGCTAAAGTCACTCCTTCTTATTAGTTTTCTGGAGGTCCATCTGAAAATAATCCCTCATTCATTAGAAAAGAAGATTCAAGAAGACCTGTTTTTGGGGGCGTGTCTGTTTGATTGACAGGTCTGTGGTGCAGTCAGGTTACAGCTATCAGTGGGCGGGACGGAGTATCGTCAGGTTTCCAATCAGATCAATCAGATCCACCGCTGGCTCCTCCCCCAGCTCGTCCAAATATGGTCACTTCCTGCTCCAAACCGCTCCGAACTAACAAGATGGTGACAGATAGAATCTGAACTGGAGGATTCATAACGTTCACAAACCAATGATGACATCACTGCTGGTTGATGACCTCACTGATGGTTGATGACATCACTGATAGTTGACTCTTGGTGACGTCCTCCTTAAAAAATTTTGCTCTGAATTTTCTCGAAAAACAATTCACATTAAAATTATTTTTGTAAAGAGGCTTTTAATGTGAAAACCATCAGGAGGTTTTTTTTAGTTTCCTGTTTCAAGTGGAGTTAATCAGCCTGACTTTTCTCTTCATCTTCACATGTTCTGTCAGGTGATTGCAGCTGAACACACAAATCATCCGACTGCAGAGCTGCAGCTCCTTTTTTCCATCCGCCAGAAAAAAAGGAAAAGAAAAATTCCACCATCCATCTCTGCACATGCTCAAACCCTCCCAGGACGACCGCTGCCGTATGATGTGAGTGTATGTATGTGTGTGTGTGTGTGTGTGTGTGTGTGTGTGTGTGTGTGTGTGTTGACAGCGCAGGACAGCTGACCTTTATTCACACTCTTGATTCTTCCTTTTTTCTACGTTTCATTCTTTTTCTCTGAGGCGGCAGTGAGGAGGTCCAACCCTCGTCTTCCTCTTCATCCTCCTCTGAACCTTCACAGCAGGGTTAATGTAAGGCCACGTCCCTCGACACACACACACACACACACACACACACACACACACACACACACACACACACACACACACACACACAGAGTTGTGTTTCCATTGACTTCCATTCATTTCCTGCTGCGCTCCACTGAAATCACTTCCTTTGTGCTCAACATCTTTTTCTTTTCTGCTCATCACTAAACCGAGTTGTGATTTTTTTTTTTTAATATATATTCCTTTTCAGCTCTTTTTGTATTCGTCTGATCTCTGAAACTCTAAAGTCGAATCATGATTTAAAATCTTTATTGTCACCCAGTGAAAGTCGTCCGTCTTTAACTTGAACTGACAGTTTTTGTTGCTGCGGTGACGACTCACATCGTTCACAATAACACGTGAAAATGAAATATCAGGAAAAAGGAACACGTATCTGAGAGAAAGTTGGGAAGAAAGGCTTTTTCTACAAAAGACATAATGACGTCTTTGGTTGGCAGGAAAGAGATTATTCGTATTTCATACATGGATCGATGTGGAAATATCTTCAGACTTGGTTGTGAAGACACCAGAAGTTTGGAGGTTTTGGTTGGATTTGGTCCAAATATACAACGTTAAGTGTTGCACTCGTTCCAAATCGCCATCTTTTTACTTTTCACTACAAACGTGGCGCTGCGGATCGACCCAGAGGGTCAAAGTTCAAGGGCCATTTTTAGTACTTTGTAATTGAGTTCATACTTCGTAAGAATCGCTGCAGTATGGACTGAAAAGAGAGAAAAGAAAAAGTGTGCAATTCAGAACAGAAAAAAAAGGACTGACAGGAAGTTTGACATTAACTCACACAAAGTTATCAGGTTTCACAGCTTGTTCATAAAAAACAGAAATAAAATAGTTCTTATTTCACACCTCAACGTTTCAGTGACATATTGTGGAAGCTTCAATCTGTTCTTATAGTCTAAAGTTTAAATTTAGACTTTAATATCTACAGATTAAGCAGGTGTGAGTTCCCTGCCGTTCATGTCCAGTGTCAAAGGAACAGTTTCCAGGTTGTGTTTTAAATGTTGTTTCTGCTCTTCCACAGCTGCAGTGTTTTTCTGCTGACAACGGACATTTTCCAAAAACTGTTTTACCGCCCCGCCTCTGTATTCTGAGCCCCGCCTCTGTAATCTGAGCCCCGCCTCCTCTCTGGTTTCTGGGTTTGGGAGGAGGTTGTAAAACGCTGCTACATTTCCTCTCTTGAAAACCCTCCACGTGTCCCGGGCCGAGACGACCCGGCATGCGGCCCCACGGGCTGCAGCTCTGCGGTGGTTCTTAAAAACCTCTGAGCCCCCCCCCCCCCCGCCCACATGCTGCCGCTCCTCAGGGACACCCCGACTTCTCTGAGAATTTCCCCTCTTCAGGAACGCCTGACAGCAGTTCCATTTTTTTTAAAAGAAAAACATCCCAGAAAGAGGCGACTTTTCTTCCCGTGTTTTGGAAGCGTTGTTCTCGGGGTCTCGGAGGTGTAATCTGGGTTTAACGTACCGCCAGCAGCAGTCGTCAGAGCAGCTCCGAGATGGAGAACAGGAAACCCTGCAGAGAGGATCAACAGTCCACACAGCTTTTCACTTACAGACAAAAAAAGAAACCTGCTTCTGAAGTTTTGGTTTCTTTGTCAGTTAGTTTGAGGAAATAAAACCCTGAATACTTCCTGAAGGACCCCTGAACCCTACAAGGAGCCCCTGTGATCCCCCAGGAAGCCCGAGATCACCTGCAAAGACCTTGAAACCAATCGTGGATTCTAGAAAACTGTGAAAACAAAGCTTAAATCCTCTATTGGACCCCTCTAAAGCCCTTCAGCATCCCTGAAATTATCAAGTCACCCTTAAACCTCATCGTCACTCCCAAGAACTCACTGACATCCTGAATCTGCTCCAGGACCCCCTGCAAAGTCCTCAGGGGTCCCTGAACGATCTTAAGAACACCTAAAACCTTATCGTCCTCCAGAGCTGCTCAGAACTGACATTTGGACTCCCAGAAGCCTTTTATTGACCCTGAGAACTGTTTTCACGACCTCAACAACCCTCTCAAAAACTCAAGGATCCCATTAATGTCCTTAAGAACTCTGGAACCCTCTCAATGACTATTAGTGAACCCGAATACTTTACAAAGGACCCTGGATCTGACCCCACACTCACAACTCTCAAGGACCATGAGAACCTTCTCAACTATTAATTGGACATATTTCAGGACACCTGACGAGGACCCAAGAACCAAGAAACCCTCAGGCAATCTCAGGACCTGAAAGACCTCTGGAACCCTCCTTTTGTCGGACCCTTACTTTGGTCCTACTGGAACCCTCTTAGGGTCTCCCAAGGGTTACCAATGAGGCTACAACTTCTTACGTTTGTAGAACCACCATAATAACTCTTAGACAACTTCTGAGAAGCTTATAGGACCCTTTAGGAGTTGATTGTCCCCTCTGATCTCTGATCTGTCTCCTCATGGTCTCCTTTGAAGCACCACTACACCTTCAGAAAGACCCCTAAAACCTCCTCAAAGACCCCGAGACGCCTCTCAATAAGCCAGGATTCCTGCCAGAAGTCATTCGGTTGCAAACCCTCATGAAAGAACCCTAGAACCTTCTCAACAACACTCCCTAATTTAAGGAACCTTTGGAACCCTCTCAAGGATAGACTAAAAGCCCTGATGGAGTTTGAACCACTAAAAGAACCCTGTCGGCAGTCTTAGGAGTTCATTGTCTCTCTGACTCCCTTAAACCCACTCTGACCAATTTCCTGAGGGACCCTCAAAGACTCGTGGGACCCCCTCAGCGTGGCACCCTTTTCAGCAGCCCCACAACCCTTGTAAGGACCCTCAAAACCTCCCCAAAGACCCCGAGAACCCTCTCCACGACCCTCGGAGTCTGCTCCGCAGTAAATTAGATTAAACTCTCGAACATTAAGTGCTGTAATCGAGCTCTGCCAAGACGAGTACACCGTGTTCATTTCATAGCGTCTGTGTGTATTTTATTATTGTAGGAGCTGGACGGCTGTCTGGTTCTGAAAGCTTTGGGCTCCATGTCAGAAGATGTAAATGTTACTGTACATGTTTGTCTTGTATGAGGCTAGATATTGAAAATATTAGCCCAGTTATTCTTATCAGGCAGAGAAAACAGTCGGCGGGGCCTTCGGGGAGCCTCGACTCTGAAAACACATCAGACCGAAACGGGATTTATTCGATCAGACGTTGTAGTTTTAGAAAAAAAGAAAAAGTCTGAGACGGTGAAACAAAGAGGCGATCAGCTCTGGAGGGGGAAGCGGTGCTTTCATTTCCCCGTGATGGGGAGTGCTCCTCTGGGGACCGAACATCTCCGGGGGCCTCAAACGAAGCTTCGACAACATCTCGTATGGAAATGAACACGGCTGTTTTTGCTGTAAAGTGTCAGTTTTTCTTTGCTGTTGTCTTTAAAGTGACTTTGTTTTCTTTTGATGTTATTGTGTTCTTCATTTCTTCATCGCCTCAGACGATGATGGTACATATTTGTGTTGCTCCCTGGTGACAGCCGATATTAAAGCGGCCGCGTGAACACGATGATGAAACACAGGCAGGAAAACCGACAGCGCGCTCGCTGAAAACCTGTTAACCTCCATCAGCTGCTCAATATTTCCTCCGTTTTCCACGTGTGGGACTCCACTTCAGCGAAAGCTGCTTTTCATCTCCAGGCGGATAAAGACAAAGGAGGGCAGTAAAGGTTTCCACTAATTATGTTTCATAAAGCAAATTAAAGTGGAGAGCAGAAACTGAAGAGGTTCGTGTGATTACCATTACATCAAAATGGATTTTTAATGACTCGTTTTATAATTATTTTTCAGACCAGAAGCATTCAGAATATTTAGTGTTTTCAAATAAAGAGGAACTCAAAGACATAAATGTAATGAAAAGGAGCAAATTACTGAACTGAGGGGAGAAAACAATAAAAAACCATAATACTTTAGTACTTAAGGAAGGAAACCAAAACACAGACTCCACATTTGGTCGAAGCCGGATTCAATCCAGGAGCCTCGTTTATCAGCTGTTTTAACGTACGAATGTTTGAGACCTGCAGCAGAGTCACGCATGTCGTCAGCTCGGCTCAACAGATGTCATTCGATTTCATAAACCCTCGTCTTATTGGACAGATGTGATGAGCGGCACGTCCAACGTCCAACTTACATCTGGTCATTGATTATTGATCAGTGGGCGGAGCTTCTGCAGAGCTGTAGTCGACCGATGATCTGCCAGCTTCACCTGCACCTCGTCTTCATTTATTCTTTCGAAGGAGTTCCTCAAACGTTTAACAGCTGTTGTCGTCTCTGCATGTTTCTGCTGTTCGTACCGTTTCACGTTTCTGCCTGCGGCACCGTGTTCTTACGCAACACATTTTTTAACGCTTAATGCTGGTTGGCAAACAGCTTTTAGGTGAATTACCGCCACCTTCTGGTGGCAGCAACACATTACTGAAGGGCACGGTTAAAAACGAGGGAAATAAGACAAGACATGAGTTGAATTAAGTATTCACACTTTATAAATATATAAATGACTATTTAAAGAGTCCAAATCCCCACAAACTGCAGCGAAGACGAGAGGAGTTCCTGAAGGAACGAAGTGACCTCAAACCAAGTGGACAACACGGAGGAGTTCAAATCAACGACTTCCAAACAGCCGACTCAAGCCGTGATAATATGAACGGTTGAATCGATTATGTGGAGGATCAGTCTTCCTCTAATAATCTGATCTTCGAACGAACTGCAGAGATGGAAAACTTGAACTGCAGCTGCTCTGGAACCCGAGAAAGAAAAGCGAAGCCGGTGGTGTCGAGTGTCTCTGATATGAGAAGCTGTTCTGGAAAAAGTGAAGCGCCTTAAACAAACTCTGTTGATGTGGACGACCTCGAATCTGTTCAACAGAAACACAACGAACCGACCGGAGCAACGAAAGAGGTCCGAAAAACAGGACGTGATGAGCTGATCACGATTACTCATTAAAACATTTCACATTTCAAAGTGAAAATAATCAACTCAGCGTTTCCTTTCCTTTCATGAGGATTAGTTTCTCCTCTTCCATTTGAACTGAACGAACATCTTTGTCATGATGCAGGTTTCAACTCTGATATTTTCCAAATGTATTTCCAGCTGCTAACGTTTCCATCTCTGGTGAGTATGAATATTTTGGATATTTTGTGCTCCCCAGATATGAATAAAGGAGAACGATGAAGCCGTCAGGTGTGTCGACAGGTGAGGCCCGTGTTTATCGGCGGACGGTTGGACGCTGAAACCCGACCCCCCCCCCCCCCCCCCGCTGAAAGGATGGGAGGAGTTCTGACATGCGTGAGCGGCGAGTCGGGACATAAATCCACGGAGGTTCAGGTGGACGATGAAACCCACCGGTGGCTGTCGGGGGGATTTACGGCCACGCACCTCGGAGCTTCTTCCATTAAAATGTAGAGAAAGTACTCGGCGGCCTCTCGTACTGTAGTCTCAGATTTATGAAAGGAAATAGCTGCACCGTGCTTTTTCAGTTTTATTATATTTTCCAGGGGAAAGTGTCACGTTGCAGCGCTCGGTGGGAACTGGACACAGGAAACAGGACGGGGAGCCGATGACAACATCTGGATGTGATTTCAGAGAGATGGCAGTGAAATATGAAAAGTGAAGGAGGGACGCAGAAACCTCCAGTCTGAGAACGACAAACATGGAAAATCTTACTTCTGTTCAGAGCAATAAATAAAGGCGGAGCAGCAGTTCACAACCTCACATGAAGCTCCGGGTCGACTTGTTCGCAGCTCGGCGACGTTTCTCTTCACACATTGTTTCATTCGAACACTTTCACTGTCGGGGATTCGCTTTATTTTACAGGTCCTGAGTTTTCTACCTCATACCCTGTCAAATCTCCTCTTAATTTCCTGTAATGAGCTGCTGATCAGCTGTAAATAATGAGGACATTTCAGAGAGAATATTTGGTATTTGTTGGAAGGGGAACAGAGAAATTGTTAATTACTTTAGTAAATAAGAACTAGGTTACTTTATTTGATTAAAATTTGGAAATTGTCTATTTGGTAAGAAAAAAAAGCTGCCGTAGGTTCTAGATCTGCTCTTTCTTGTAAAATATATTTGTAGTTTACAGTCAATTACTGGCAAAATTAAAGCTAATTATGAGGACACTTTCCCAAAAATTTGTATTGTAATTCTACCTTTTTAAATTCTGGTGTAATCGAGCCTCAACAGTAAAAAAAAACAAAACTCTGTTAAAATGATTTTGTTTGTTTTTTCAGATTGTCTTTGTGGTTGTTTTATGGTTTCATATTGTTTAGTGGGACTTTAAAGCCGTTTGACGCCTTTTAGCGTTTGTTTTGCGTCTCTTTGTTTTACGTCTTTGTGTTTTGCAGTTTTTTGGGTTTTGTGTCATCGTGTCTGTTTTACGTCTGTTTCTGCTCCTTTTTCCTTTGTTGTCGTTTTGCAGCAGATTTAAAACATTTTTTAAATGTCTCTTGTCTTTGCCGCCTTTTTGCAAGTGTTTTGCGCCTTTTTCTTTTGCGCCTCTTTGTCCCATTGTGCGTCTGTTTCTGGTCCTTTTTTCCTTTGTGATTGTTTTGCCTCTTTGCAGCAGCTTTTAATCTTTTTATTCGGCTCTCTTGTCTTTGTAGTTGGTTTAAAAATGCTTCAATTAAAATGCTATTCTGTGCCCGTTAGCTCCACCCACTAACCCTTCCATGCCTGTTATAAACTAGCTCCTTGGCTACCTCGAACTTTGCCAACAAAGTGATTGTTTTGTTCATTATTTGCTCGTCATGTTAATGGAGACATGCTGGTTAATCCTGGTCAGTGTTCAGCTTCATTTACTTAAAAGTAATTCACTTATTTTGGGTTCCAGCTTCCTGCCTGAGTCGGTTTCTCTGCTGAAGTTAACGTGGTGCTTTCAGTTGAATCAGCTGCCTGTCTGGAACCAGTTAAATCCTTAAACACCAGTTAAAGCGCTGACTCGGGGCCAGCTGTGTGACGAGCCTTCCTGGGAGTCCGAACACACCTCTCCTCCTCCAGCGGGACAGGAAGTGACATCATGGAGCCGCTGGATTAAAGGCCTGAGCCGCTGGCCGAGCGGCGCTTTAACTCAACGAGCTAATTGCGTCTCTGGTGGTTGTGCGGTTTCCAACGCCTCCACCAGGAAACCGACCGCAGAGACTCAAACACACTCTGATCTCTGTGTGTTTCTCAAGCTGAACTTTTGGCTCCCCTGTCATGGGATGGAAAAATAAAACGGCCACCATTGTTCTGTGAAGCTATTTAGAGATGCTCCGATCGGCCGTTTTAGGGCCAATAACCGTCACTGAATTATTCTTGAAAGTGTTTTTACAGAAAGACGTCCTGCAGACTGAAAAACGGTCGAAGTACTGAATCATTTCACTGACAGTTCATTTACGCAGCCGACTTTTTAAATGATTCTCAGTTGAACGAAAACCGAGTTTTCTCAGTGATGTAATAATAAAATACTGATAATAAGTCTGTCGAGCCTGAGAGCTGATCTGTTCAGAAGAATTCTCTTATTTCAATCAGACTTCATGTTTGTGTTCATTCTGTATAACTGTTAGCTTATTTAGGAAGTACATTTAATGTTTCATTGTTAAGTAAAGGTGTTGTATCATTAAAGTCATATCTTAAACTATAATAATATTTTAAATGTATTTATTGTCATATTTCTAATTATTAAATTGATGCTGCAAAATATCTTGCAGCTAAACTTATCAGGTGTATATGAGGGGCAGTCAAAAATGCAATATTCACCAATATTATATCATCTGCATCATCAGAGAATGTTTTACCTGTTAGCTCATTGGTGCTAACGCTTCCACGTACGTTCTGGAAGAAAAAGATCTTTTCTGTCTTTTGCATATTTGTTTTCTTACCTTTAAATCCACTTGTTCAACCAGCTCATGGTTCACTTTTCTCTGCTTCATTCTTTTTCAACTCTTCTTTCAAGCTTCAGGATCTTTATTCCTGCTGCTGTTTGTACGGTGGCCAGCAGGGACAAACGTGAGTTTACGTGCCCGAGGCGTTCAGGTGCTTTCTGGAGCGAACAGTCAGTGAACGCTGCGAGAAGCTAATTCAACTCCTGCAGGAGCCTCAGACGTCCCGCGGTCACTCAAACTCATCGTTTAATGTTGTTTCTACAGGAATTTAATTTCATTAAAATTAAATCACAGATAGAAAAATATCTACAGGCCGTTCCTTTGTTCTGACAGTTTCTGTTTAATATATCAGCAGGTAAGATTAATACCGATGTATCGAAGAGACACAAGATGACAACAAAGACACTGAAAGAAGTAAAACGTTGTACCGTTCTACGTTACACCAAATACATACAACTCATTGGTTTAGTCCGGTGGTTCCCAACCTGAGGACGGAGTCCTCTCAAAGGGTCACCAGATAAATCGGAGGGTTCGTGAGACGATGGATCAGCTGATGTTTAACATCTGCGTCTGTTCACGCTATGTGTTGCATCCTGCTGGGCGTCGACTTCGGGTTTGTTTTTAAACTATTGGAACAGCGTCAACCAATCAGCATCGAGCACCATATGAGCTGAAAGAAAAAAAATACTTTAATTTCATTGGTGAAGCCTGCACACTGGCTGCTGATTGGCCCGCCCTGGCCTTTGCTTGAATGTAACTTCATCGGTTGACCACTCCCACTGGTCTCTGATTGGTTGACTGTTTCCAGACTAATGCTGTGACCGTTTCTCTAATCTTTGATTTATTTTGTGAATATTCTAAAAACGTTGTTTAAATGGAACCAGGTGAGACGTTTAAACGTTTAAATACTCTTCTTGTCATGAGAAAAGTTGGTTTTAACAAAAACGTAAATAAATGATTACGTGTTTATTTATCATTTTGTACCACTAATATCCCGAATACGTAGCAAAATAATAAACC
>NW_027185231.1:548789-568789 GCF_022577435.1 Embiotoca jacksoni | reverse complement strand
TTGTGTTCGTTTCAACACGTTCACCAACTCATATTTCACAACATTAATATTTGAAACAAGTGTTTGCGTTATGTATGTAAATACCTCAAAGTTATTTTTTTATTTGTGGATTTTCAGGGGTCAATACCTTCAAATATTAAATGTACAATAAACAGGCTGAAACCATCAATAGTTTGGCACCAATAATCAATGATCAACAGATGAATTAACAGCTGATTGACGGTGATGTGAGCAGCCGCTGTCGGCTTTTTATTTCCGACATATTTCCGTGTTCTCTTTTATTGTCCATCTCGTTGGAGCGGCTTCCATGTTGGGGGCCGATCCTGCGAGCGGCCCCGGACCCACAGATAACAGATTCAGCTCCTCTGTGGGCACTTATCACCTGTAATGAACAGAGGAGCCTGGCCTCCTCCTCCTCCTCCTCCCCCCCCTCCTCCTCCTCCGCTCATGGAGCCTCCTCCTGGACCAACCGGCTCTTGTTTTCTTTGGCCCCGTGTCGCTTGTATCAGCTCAACCCTTGGGGGGGGGGGGGGGGGGGGGGGGGGGAGTGCTCCAGCTCCTCACAGTGAACTAATTTGATTTCTGAGTTATAAGGTAATAAATAAGATCCATAAAACAAGTCTCTGAGCCCGTTTCTCAGGACAGAACCTGCTTTGTGTCGGCTCTAATTGACTGCAGGTTTTTTGGAGGGACGTCGGCCATCTGCGCCGTCCGGTCGCATTCCTTCGTGTTTTATTTCTTAATGAAGCCGAGCGGCAGCGGAGGGCTGATGGACGGAGGAGGAGGACGGAGGAGGAGGACGGAGGAGGAAGACGTCCAGCCTGAGGCCCATCAGAGAGGCGGATTCCTGCAGCTCGGCGGTGTTTGGACGGGCTGGCGGTAGATCAGGAAGGTGGTGTTGGTGGGAGTCCTCGCGGGCCCCCGGGGGTCACTTCAGGATGTGTAACCTGATGTAATTGCAGGCATTAAGTGCAGCGCGCCACCCCCGGACAATCCCCCCCTTTGTGGAGTGAATTAAAGAATATTAGCTGCGGCGGCGCTGCTAATGGACAGAAAATGGATTGTGTGCAGTTTAGAGGTCATTAGAATACAAAGCTGGTGTTAAAAGGGGGCTCGTCGCTGGCTCCACTCCACCTGAACTCTGCAGCTCCCGGCCGTAAATCATGTGAGAGGAGTGCAGGATGAAACTTGAGCTGTGAGCTGGCACCCCCCCCCCCCCCCCCCCCCGTCTCCACGCGACGATAATCCCACCCCTGGCCCCCCCCCCCCCCCTCTCCCGTCTCCACGCGACGATAATCCCACCCAGCGACCGCCGCCGGCTTCCTGTTGTTACAGCTGAATTAAAGAGGAATTACAACAATTTAGAAAAAATGTCCGGAGCAGCGTCGAGGCTCAGCGCTGCCGAGGAAAGAACAAACACGCTCAAATGAAATACTCCGACATGTTCCAGCTTAATTCTGCTCCACGTGTTTGTTTTAATATTTTCCCAAATACCCAAAAAACAACAATTAAGAATAAATAATCAGCAACATTTTTAATGAGTTGATTGACAGAATATTTATCATTTGGATAATTAATTTGTATTTTGGGCAAAAATTTTGCCTAAATTTTTTTTGCAGCTCTGATTTTATATCATAACATCATGACATTTGTGTTTGTTTTGCTGCCAGCAGCCAAAACATTTTTGTATTTGAAGGCCATCGAACAAACCGATGATGGTTTGGATTAAATCCATTTATAAATATTTAATTTCTAAACAACAAACAAACAAAAACTCTAATGTCATTTAAATTTTAACGTAAAAAAATCGAACATCTATTGAAGGAAAAATATTTTAAGAGATTCATTGACAGTGAAAATACCAATTTCTTGCAGCCTTGTTGCAAATTAAGAAATAAACAGGAAACATTTTTAATGTCACGCTGAAGTTACTTTTTAAAAACAAATAAATAAAAAACGAAAAATTGGGCAACATTTTTACATTTTTGTCCATTTTTTATTTCTGACTGTCTGTATGGATCGTCATCAACATAAAACACAGAAAACAAACATGCTGCCTGCTGTTGGCAGTAAATTTAACGAGCAACAATTATTGATTTACAAATTGTTCCAGTTTAAATATTCACAAAAAACAAAACAAAAAAACAGCTCACAAGTTCAAATTTCAGTTTCAACGTCATAATTCAGTTCTCATTATTTTAGAGTTGTAAAAAAAATGTAATTCTTTTTTTGTGACAGCTGATGTTCTGTACGCGGCCGGCTGTTTTTCTTTCCTCTCTGACTTCAGTTCTCGTTTCCCTCCTCGGCCGCTCGGTAATGACTCGTACTTTGGAGTGATGAGATAATAACCACGGACTGAACGAGGAGGCGTGTCCGTGTGTCTGAGCGCGCTCAGTCTGTCAGCAGCCCAGGGTTATTTGGAGGCTTGTCTTTCTGTTTTTTCTGGATCTCGGTGGGCGATCTTAATGGGAAACCCAGAGAGAGTGAGCTGGCAGTTTGTGGACCAGCCTGAGAGGACGAACGCTCAACGCTCCTCCGTCACCAGCCAACACTCACTGAGCTCTGAAGCAGGAAACTCTGACTTCCAGCTGTAAAACACGAAGCAGTGGCACTTTAGCTCCAAATGGAAAAATAAATACGGAACTGTGACCATATTTCTTGGATTTAGTGGTCTGACGTTCGGCCAACAGCATCAGTGGAGGGAGAAATGTTCACATCCTCCAGTCATATTTTAACGGTGAGTTCTGTCAGAAAATAACATCCCTGTAAACACCGAGTTCATCTGCACCGTCAGAAACAACATCAGGAGGTTTGTGAGGTCCACAACCATCAAATAAATGATTTAACTAATGATGAACAGATCCGATGAATGTGTTGACAGACACCTGATTTACAATCAACAGCCACAACAACCTCCACCAATGAGAGGGCCGAATTTATTCATCTACATTTGGTCAAAGACCACGAAATACAAAACTTCCTGAAACTTATAGTTTCATACGAGCTGCTTGCTGTCAAAACGACTTGGTGGTTGTTTCCCTCCATTTCTGGTCAGACTCATAATATATTTCATGAAGACTTGGATCTTCTGATTCTGATGAAATTTGGAGATTCTGGAGTTCAGTGACCTTTGACCCCCAAAATCAGATCAGTTCATCTGAGTTCAAGTGAATGTTTGTGCCAAATTGTAGGAAAATTAGCTTTCAGCGTTTCTGGGATATCACATTCAAGAGATAGGTACCAACATAAAAACGTCCGTACGAACAAACTGCCGGTGGTTCAATAAAAACAATGAATGATGATGATGAAGGTTTTTCCGTCTCGACGCTACAAGAAAATATTGAAAGCTTAAAACTACTTTTTTTTTAAAGGGCCTCAGATTTCATCCTGTGACTTTGTAGAATCAACAAACTGTCAGAAATTGGAGTTTAAAATGATCAAAACTTCCAAAACCTTCGTTACAGCAGCTGTGAAAAACCTCACTGACACAAATCAACTCCAGATTATCTTTGCTGAGACAAAGAAAGATTTAATCTTTGTAAAGGAACATTTAGAATTTCCTATTTTTCCGAACACGTGAATGCCGTCAGGTTTCTGTAGAAAGCGTATTTCTGGAGTTCAGGTGAGCAGCTGCACAGCTGATGGTTTTAATGGAGTCGTCTCTTCTGTTTGATTAAAGCTCACCGGGGACTGATAACCTTTATTTAACTGTTCCACTTTTCTCCGCCTCACACCTTCGTTAAATAAAAGTCCTGCAGATTCTCAACGTCCCCGTCACTTTTTAACACAGGACTGTAACTGCATGTTTAACAGCCGGCTGGATTTATGACGTGGAAGTTTCAGAGTCAGGAAATCTCCTCCTGTAGTAACGAGTAGAAACCAGACGAGTGCTGAACAGCTGCTTTCAGGTGCAACGGGATATTAAACAATCTGACATGATGCACCAAGTCAGTCATATCGATGATAATCTGGATGAACACACACCAGAGACTCGGACCACACAAAGGAGATTTTGAACTCAATTTCAAATAGTTTGTTTTAGTTTTATAAGAGAAAACGCTTCAATGATGAAGACTCAACAGCTGATCTGTGAACATGGTCGACTCCCCACCTGCTGAAGAGCTTTTCTGTTTTCCCCTGAGATCCCTGTACGCCGATGACACGCTGCTCCGTCTCTTTAAACCAACGGTGGACAGACGCTAAGCTGCAGTAAAATAAAAGAAATGGGATCTCTTAAATACCTCCTGCTAAACAACAAACATGTTTCCACCCACTAGTTTTCAGTTTACACACAAAAATCCCTCGTTAGACTTAATAGTTAACTTTCGGGTTCCAGTTTTATTTTCGAAACAGCGACATGAATTTATAACTTAAGTTTAATTGAATCAGTTGAATGAAAAAATACAAAATAACACCAGCAGACTGACCGAGGAACAAAAATCAGCTCCTGTAGTTTAATTCTAATGAACTGAGATTGTAAATAACTGCTCAATAAAGACAAACACATGTAGACATAGCTGAGGCGACAGGCGACCTTTATTCAGATGTTTGAAGACATCCGTTTAGAAATGATGTTTCTGTCCACATTCCTTCAGTTTGACCTGAAACAAAAGGCGGTTTGCGTCGTCGCCACGTCGCTCCACTTTCAGACAATAATTACCGTCGCGTCTGCCAACAACGGCGTCCACATCGTAAATCACGGCGCTCACCGCCGCATCCCACAAACTCACAGTGATCGATTGTCTCTTCACGCGGAGGTGGCGGGAACCCCCCCCACCCCCCCACCCCTCACTGATCCTCTTTGTTTGTGACACATCTTGGTGACATTATCTCCTTCCTGCCTTCAGAGGCCGAGGTCGGGTTCAGGTCCGACTTCTCTCTGACTCACAGCGACACACTGATGTGGTTTCTGTGAGATTCTCTGCAGACGGGACGATGCTGCACATGTTGAACTCTGGGAAATCCGAGAGTATTTCACTTCCTGTGGAAAATGTGAGGTGGGAAACGACTACAGAGAAAAACAAGCTTCAGGTTCTCAAGATAGAAACCAAAAATAATATTTCATTTTGAAGTTAAAGCAACAGAATCAGTGAAAAAAACACATCCAAAACCAATCTAGAATTAGTCTAGAACCAATCTAGCCCCAATCTAGAACCAATCTAGAACCAGTGTAGAGCCAATCTAGAACTAGTCTAGAACCAATCTAGAACCAGTCTAGAACCAGTCTAGAACCAGCGTAGAGCCCATCTAGAACCAGTGTAGAGCAAATCTAGAGTAATATAGAACCAGTCTAGAACCAAATCTACAACCAGTCTAGAACCAGCGTAGAGCCCATCTAGAACCAGTGTAGAGCAAATCTAGAGCAATATAGAACCAGTCTAGAACCAATCTAGAACCAGTCTAGAACCAGTCTAGAGCCAATCTAGAGCCAGTCTAGAACCAGTCTAGAACCAATCTAGAACTAGTCTAGAACCAATCTAGCCCCAATCTAGAACCGGTCTAGAACCAATCTAGAACCAGTGTAGAACCAGTCCAAAACCGATCTAGAACCAGTGTAGAGCCAATCTAGAACCAGTCTAGAACCAGTGGGAAACCAAGCCCAAAGTCAGTCAGTTTAAAACTAGTCCAAAACTAAAATGAAAATAAGTCCAGTACTGGTCCAAAACCACACAAAATGTATGTCTGAAACCAGGTCAGCACAGGTTCAAAACCAAGTCTAGAACCAGTGAAAAACAAAGATGGAAACCAAGTCCGGTACTAATTCCAAAATTAAAATCAAAACGAGTCTAGTTCTGGTCCAGAACCAGTCGGACAAGCAAGGTCAAAACCAGTCCAGAAGTCAGTCCACCAGGAAACCAACATCACAACTGGACCATTGGTTCGGTTCTGATGCAGCTGGATACGACGCAGTGACGCTGTCAGACGTCTCGGAACCGTCAAAACAGAAACACAACCTGAAGCCGGTGAAGCGACTCCGGAGCGACACGCTGGGTCCGATCCTGCTGCCGGACTCAAACGTTTGTTCCCACATATCCTGTTTTATTTTCATCTTCTGGCTCCATATGGAACAAACCGTACAGATAGAACATAAACAGCCGTGCTGGCTTTGTGTCCGAAGGCCCGCCGGGAATCTGGACGGGAAGCGCAGCTGCAGCTCGGAGCCAAGAAAGAAATCGCTGCCAACAGCCAGATCACCTGGTACCCCGGTTCGACCGCTGAGGACCGGGAGGTCCGACCAGAACCTCTGTTTGCTGTTAAACGTCACCGACAGAGTTTTAGGTTTGTCTCTGTTGGCGTCCTCGTCTCTCTCACCGGTCCCTCCGACCCGATCCAGGAGGAAGGAGATCGGCCATATTGAGAGCTGGAAACATCTCCCGGAGGAGAGATGTATTTTAGGTCAGCTACATGTTCTGCCATCTGTTCGGTTCCACAACTTAAAAGATGTTAGAGGGGGGGGGGGGGTAACCTGAAGGGGAGATGGGACCACGGTGTGTGTGGGGGAGGGGGGGCGGGACATAAATTTATCATTTATCATCCTCAAACCTCCCACAATCCTTTGTAGTGCGACATGAATGACGGTGGGGGGAAGGGAGGGGGGGTCCCCAGCAGCCTGCTAACACCGCAGTTTATGCTAATTCACACGAAAGTCCTCGACACAGAGAGACACCATCAGAACCGTTTCGGGACCAGAACCGAACTGATCTCATATCAAGTCCAGAATCAGAACCAGATCCATGGTAACCGATCCAGAACTGCATCAGGTCAGAACCGGTCCAAAGCAAAGTTCTCTTCTGTTTGAGCTGTGGATTAAAAACTGAACCTGCATTTTCTGTTTAAATTAGGACGTTTGTTTTTAACTCCTTTCTGCTGCAGCTGTTCTGATCCGGTTCTTAACATGCGGGTCACGGACCTTCGGGGGGTCACAGGGAGTTCATATGAAGGACACCCTGTGGACCTCTCGTTCAATAAACTCCACCAGCGACCATGAAGGAACTTCATGTTCACTTCCTGTTTCTATTTCCAGAGGACAGAAAATATTTTCATCTGAAGGGTTCAAAGCCTTTTAGAGGAACTTTATGAAAAACGAAGATATTCTGTGCAGAATATCTTCGTTTTTCATAAAGTTATGCAGCATGAGAAGAAATACGAGTACGAAGAATCGAACTGCGACAAAACATCTGACAAAGATCTGAGTCGGATCAAAACTTCTGGTTGAACTAAACTTTGATTGGAGTGTTCGGTGTGTTAATATATTCGGTTATCATTCGAATAATGTTCGACTTCGGAGAACGACTCCGGCTCTTCGAACGATGGACGCTTCTGTCGGAGAAACCAAACACAGAGTTGGTGTCGAGAAATGAATCAAACGATGGGAATTAAAACCAGGTTTTAAACGGGCTGTTGGTTCTGGTTGTGTTGTTTGTGTTTGTGTTTGTGTTGTTTGTGTTTATGTTGTTTGTGTTGTTTGTGTTGTTTGTGTTTGTGTTGTTTGTGTTTATGTTGTTTGTGTTGTTTGTGTTGTTTGTGTTTGTGTTGTTTGTGTTGTTTGTGTTTATGTTGTTTGTGTTTGTGTTGTTTGTGTTTGTGGTGTTTGTGTTTGTGTTGTTTGTGTTTATGTTGTTTGTGTTTGTGGTGTTTGTGTTTGTGGTGTTTGTGTTTAGCTTCTCTGGACCCATTTCAGCTGGTTTCATGAACTGAGTTTTGGTTGGGGGGGTCAGACACTGCAGGTGGGATCCACTTTAGGAGAAAACATATATAATACCCCCCCCTCTCCTGATGGATGTTCCTCCTGATGCTGCTTTAATATCAAATGCTAAAATGTCCAAGCTGAGGGCCGAGCTGAGGGGCCGAGCTGAGGGGCCGAGCTGAGGGGAGCTGAGGGCCGAGCTGAGGGGCCAAGCTGAGGGCCGAGCTGAGGGGCCGAGCTGAGGGGAGCTGAGGGCCGAGCTGAGGGGCCGAGCTGAGGGGCCGAGCTGAGGGCCGAGCTGAGGGGCCGAGCTGAGGGCCGAGCTGAGGGCCGAGCTGAGGGCCGAGCTGAGGGCCGAGCTGAGGGCCGAGCTGACAGGGGAAAATATTTGGTGGTCTCTGGGGTGCAGCTCGGTTCACATTCAGCTCTGATTTTACTTCCCTCCCAGGAGCAGAAACTTGGCTGCAGTTGCGATGACTTCTCCAGATGTGCACCTCACTTCTCCGTCGTCTTCGTTCCCTCCTCCGGCTCTCCATTGTGAATTTTCTGTACACCACAATTAACATCTATAAATCATGTCCCGAATACTTCCTGCTCAATCACAGGGGAATATTGGGGAACAGCCCAATAACTCATTACAAATTGGAGGCTTAAAGCAGCCAAAAAGATAAATTGTGTCGTGAAAAAAAAGCTCGTACAGGACGAAAGTCTCAGCGATTTAACGACAGCCGCTCGGTTAAATTAGAGGTAGACGATTAATAAAACGCTCCGACAGCCTGTTTCCGCTCACAATCTTGTCAGAAATCTGTTTTTTTTGTTTTGTTCGTGATCAAATCCATCACGGAGCAGATTTGCCAGATCTAATTAGGCGACTTCTTATTTACTTCATAAAATAGTTTGACGGGTCCAGAACAGAAATAACAAACGTCCTCCAAACGGATTATCGCTGCAATAAATAACTGTTTAAAAAGTTTCACAAAGCGTCCACAGATCGAACAGATTGTATCTTATTTTACTGTAAAGAATTCATTCAAAACACTAAACTGCTGAGATTTAATCAGAAAGAGAAAAAACTAAAATAAAACAGTGTTACGAGTTTGATCGTAGCTAGCTGGCGAGCTAACGTTTTCTCACACGGAAGTTTTCCGAAAGAGAAAGTTGGTAATAATCTTCGGTGTATTTTCACCTCCTGCTGTCCTCGGGTCAAAATGACCCACAGCTGTGTTCAACCAAGCTCTATTTTATTTTTATATTTTTTTGAGATTACATTACATTACATTTATCTGACTCTTTTTTCCAAAGCTACTTACAATCAGTTCATTTCAACCATGAGGGTACAAAACCAGAACAACAAGAATCAAGAAAATATAATTTCTTCCAGAAAGCCAAACTACAAAGTTCTATCAGGAAGTTCTATTTTAAGATACTAAAGTTCTGCTGTTCAAGGTAAAGGAGGAGGAGGTGTATTTTTAGTTTGTGGTGGAAGATGTTCAGAGGATCATTGGTGACAAGGAGGGTTATAATAGAACTTTGTAGTTTGGCTTTCTGAAAGAAATTGTATTTTCTTGATTCTTGTTGTTCTGGTTTGAACCCTCATGGTTGAAATTAACTTATTGTAAGTCGCTTTGGATAAAAGAGTCAGATAAATGTAATGTATAATATAAAAATAAAATAGAGCTTGGTTGAACACAGCTGCGGGTCATTTTGACCCGAGGACAACGGGAGGGTTAAGTATCTTTTCTTTGAACCGAACCTGCCGAACACTCAGATTTAAAGGTCAAAGGTCGGGACGGACAACAGGACCGAATCTTCAGGTAAAATCTGTTCTTCTCGTGATCTTCATCATCATCTTCTCTCCACACGTGTTGTTTTCAGAAGCTTTCATTTTCCCAGAGACATCTTTAGAAGAAGAGCTGGAAGTGATGTGATGAATAAATAAACTGATGCTTCTCTCCGTCATCTCCAAGGTTGCTTCCTGAAATCTCCCCTCAGTCTGCGGGGACTCGTCCGTTTGTCAGGTTTTCGGCTGCTGATCGATAACCGAGGAGGAGAAACAAACAACACAAACAAACACAACAACAACGGCGGTAAAGTGAGGCGGTCTGACGCCCTCTGATTATTTCAAGGACACGTCTGCTTTCAGGCTCAAATCAATTCTTCTTCTTCATTTCAGCTCCAAACTACCAGATCTTTAATAACACATGTGACTCCTTTCCACAGGTGCTTTGTATGCTCATGATTTTCTTTGTTAACCTTCTGCCGAACAAAAACAACAATTAAGTTCCCGTTAAATATTCACGCTCATACAATGATGTCTTTTAAAGACTAATAAATAAAAGTTTAAGGCGTTCGAAAACAAAAACAAAAACCCTTAAAGCTCCAAAAATACAGAGAAAGACAAACATATACATAATAAATAAACCGGTAAATAATGTGGATGTTTGATGTCCTGTCAACAGTTCTTTATGCATTACTGCCACCTGTGGGTGAGAGAGTGAAACTACTGGCACGACTGCGAATTGCGTCTCTTGAATTAAATGTTAACTTTGACCAGATTTTATTTCATATCAACATGAAGACATGTTGGGTCGATCAATAAGTTCAGAGTGTTCCTGAACGCAGCACGGTGCTGCACACGGAGGATCAACGACCTTCATCAGGACGTATTCAGATCAGCGCGTTAACGTGACCGCTGCTACAGGAACATCTGTGATGTCACCGTGGAAACCTGAAACCTGAGCAGAGAAACAGCAGATTTTGGGTCAAACTTTGGGGAAAAGTGTTCCTGAGCCCACGCAGTGATTTCCATGACAGAAACGGGGCGTTTTCGTGTGAAACTCTGGAAATGGTCTTTTTTCCTGGACACACGTGAGACCTTCTCTCCGTCTCTGCTGCCGGTTGATTCGTGTTAATTCAGCTCACCTGTCCTAACGAACCGGCTGCAGGTGAGATGTCACTTCCAACTCGGTTTCTCTTCTGCGTCTCAGATTATTCTGGTTCAAACGCAGCAGTTCAACGAGTGTTTCTCTTCCCGGTGAACTTTTACCTGAATCAGCGTGATGTGTGGAACGGTGTGAACATCTTCTGAACACACGGTTTCACACAGTGAGACAAACGTGCAGGGAAGCAGCCACATGTTCATTTAAACTCTTATCAAACCGATTTCATGTATGTGTGGTTCTCTGCAGCGAGAAGCAGCCGACATCGTGACAGGTTTTCATTATTAGCACTATTATCCCCAGCAGGGCTGAACTGGAAACTTTCTGGCGCAGACTGTTTTTTGGCAGCAGCTCCCTCAGCTGAGCGGTAAATAATGTACGAATTATTGGCTGTTTGCAGCCTCACAGAGTCTCTGCAGAGCTGCAGCTTAAAGTCCGTCTCCTGCTGTCGGGTCCTTCGACCGGTGCAGAGCTGGCGTTGCCGAGGCCGAGGCCACGTCTGTCAGGGAGGGAAGGAACCGCTTCATCATCTCACCAGACGACGTCACGTTTCACGGCCGGTTCGTGGACGAGGGACAGAATCTGTTACAAATAAATATTTGAAATCTAAAAAGCAAATTGCATTTATTAAAAAAAACAGCAGTGAACATTTCCCAGATTCTCACGTTCACGCAGTGAAAACACTTTGAATCAGTAAAACAGTGTTGGAACTACTGAGGTCTGGAGCGTTTTTATTTTCCAGCTAAATTCCTGTAAAATTACTTTCATTTCCACAAAATTCCTGACCAGTTTTATACCAAATATAAAGGATATGGAGAACATGTTGATAATATTTAGGTTTTAAATTAAAAGAATATAGTAAATGATGTATCAGGTGAGTAAAAAAAACAAAATCTCACGTCAGTTTCTTTACAAAACAAAACAAGACTTTGAGCTGCTGTTCAGTGTCAAAAAACAACACATGCTGCGTTCAATTCACGCTGGTGGTCAGTTGTTTCTAAATTTACTTATTTTGAACTTGAAGCATTCAATGATTGGATACCAAATATGAACAAGAAACATGCAGAGAAAAAAATGATGAACATTAGACATTCATAATGTTTTACATCAGCTCGGTCAAAATAGTACTCATAACAGCCAAATATAAATAAATTATATACTATAGTAATTTGATAAACATAAAAATGAACCTAAATGAACACAACCACAACAATGATGATCTTAATGCAAAAATATTTATTATTAAAAAGAAACTGAATCAAATGTCTCAAGAGTTGTTTTTTTTTAGAGTAAAAAAAGAAGAAAAAATAGAAGCTTCCACCTGCTGAAAGTTGCATCACATTTCTCTTTATTATTATTTGAATCAGCTTTCATAGCGGTGACAAAATAAAAATAAACTGGCCTTAAATTGAGGTAAAAAATCCTTTTCATGGTAAATGTTCCGCTTTGTTGCAGCAGGTGAAGCTGATGTCGTGCAGCAACACTGGTTCTCCGTCCTCTGCTTCCATGAATCAAAATTTATTTGATCAAATGAAGCTCATTAAAAGCAGCAGAACTGTGATCCGTGTCGAGGTGTGGTTTTCTTTGTTCAATCGCAGGTTAAATCTCGTTAAATTGTCTCCGCTCTGTAATTTGACTCGTTATAAATAAAGTTCTTTTCTGAAGAGTGTCTCATTGAAGTGTTTTTAAGGAGTAAAGTGTGAGCGGACTGATCCAGTAACCTGCAGCGCTGTATTTGTGCGGCGGTACTGACTCGTACCTCCTCGGGCCTCAGAGTGGATTACGTGCAGTCGAGCTGCAGATTTATTTGATTCCTCTCTCCGCTGGTTGTCAGCAGCAGCCTGACAGCAGAGTTTTTCGCTCGTGGCTAAAACAGTGAAGTTCATCCCATCACACTCGTCTAATTGCCATCAAGGGGGAACCGCGAGCCGACTCTCTCATCTCAGAGAGATGGCTGCCCATGATAATGACCCGGCACATTTCTGCTCTGTGAGCCTCCATAACGAGAATGTTCAAGGCCACGTTAGCGCAAACGTCCCAGTTCATGAGGAGGATACGTTTCACATCTCAGTGTCTGTTCAGGGTTAAATCTGTATTGTCAGTCACATTAACAGAGCAGCTCGGTGCTGCCTGTCTGTCTGCCTGTCTGCCTGTCTGTCTACCTGCTTCAGAGCAGCACAGTGATGTGAATAAAGCAGAGAGAAGCAACAACCTTCATGAGGAAGTTTTCAGTGTCGTTTACATTAACGTGACCGCTGGTACGTGAACATCTTTGATTTAGTTTGTATTTATTTGTTTATTTGATTTAACTTGATGTGAGTGACACTCTAACGTGAACTCCCTCCATGTCAATTTCTTTGAGCCAGTTTGTTAATAACTGGGGGCTTGTCCGGGATCATCAAACTCATTTAATGAGGTTAAAGCTCACCTCGGTGCGACATACAGTCAATATTAATGACAGCTGCCTCAGAAGGTCCCAGTGGAACTCAGTGTTGACAGTCTGACTCTGGGGGACGAATTCACGGTGACACAAAGAAAACCTACCTGGTGTCTCCTGACCTGACGATCCTTCTTCGGTCTCGGACAGTGGAGCTCCGCCCCTCTTGAAACGTGATGTCATCAGAACACCTCAGCCGGCTCGTCGCTTCATCGTAGTAGAGGTAAAGTTTTCATGTGAAATGTTCTTTTAGGAACATCAGATTGTGCTTCTTCAACGTGTGCACAGTTTCCCTTAATGTGATATAAACTCCACGCATCTTTGGTGGAGCGACAATCAGCTGGTCCCATGACAGCAACAGGTGTCATGTGTGTCTTGTCTGCGGAAGCGGTGTGAACAGGCTCCGCCCACCCAGCTGCTCACCTCTTTGTTCAGATGTGAAAGTAGGATGTTGGCGATTTACACGTCTGTTCCTGTTGTGACTGAACAGACTTTTCACTTCGTGTGAATCCTGTAATATCTACAGGGAGAAATGTTTTAGAGAATGTCTCTTGATTTTAACTGAAAAATTGTCAGGTGTGTAAGATTTTTGACTTTCATGTCACAAAAATGTTTGACTCCATGATTCTGATTTTGAAAGTATTTCAAGTGTCTCACCGTTTTGTACCTGAAAATAATAACTCACAATTTGATCTATTCAGCCTTTCTGTTTTATAAAGTGTGTTTCACAAAGTCATTGTTAGTTTGTTTTTTTCAATATAACATCATTTTACTTATTCATTTTTTAATTCCATATTTTACAAAAAAAATTCTGACTTATTTAAAATTCCCATACGAACGAAACATGTAGATTTGTGTAATTTTTCATGCGTTTTTAATTTATTTGGCTGGAAAACTTTGACAACATGCTTTACCTTGTTTCTTGTCATTTTAATTTACTGCAGTACTTTCATTATTTTATACTGAAGATCTCATATTTGATGTCTTAATTTTGAATACCAATTCTTATCGTTATTATTATTGTGGGCTTCCAAATGTTTTAACATCCACTTTTAATTTACACTTTTTATATTACCGAGGTTTTTGCAGGTCCAAAACATTGGACCTGATTGGAAGTGTAGCACCTGCCTGACCCAGACATGTGCACATTAATGTTTAAAGAAAGATAACACGAATAAACCAGAGAATAATTAGTCCTGATTGACCTGCTCTGATTCGACAGAATTGAATTTATATGTTTGCTTCAAAGACAAATGTAATTAAAAGCTGTAAAATGTGGACCGGGTCAGACCCGGGTACTGGCTCTGGTCCGGGTTCCTCAGAACCAGGTGACACTAAGAGAATGAGGAGGAGTGTGAAATGTGTTTTTATCTGAGTGATCCTCGGCTCCTTCACAAAATTGCTTAATTACATATTTAAGGTGTAATAAGAGCGTTTGTGATGCGGCGAGCGCTGAAGTGCTCCATATTTCAGCGGTAAGGCATCATAATGGCTTGTTAAGGTGGAGGAAGAAGGAGCTGCCGCTGCTCTCTAATCACTCCCAAGCTTTGATTAGCCTGAGCACACGAATAATGGGTGGCATTTTCCGAGGCCTGTCGGGCGGCGGGGGGAAATGATTTAACGGCCTCTCTGCTCCTTCCTCCTCCTCCGTTTTCTCATCCCAGTGGTTTTGATCTATTTTTTACTGCCTGTCTCAGTCATTTATCAAGAGCAGAATGGCGAGTAAAGTAATCTGACATTAGCACCCAGTGACTAATACCTCAGGAAAGAAAAAGAGAGGCAGGAGAGGTTTGTCATTTGAATAAATCATGGAGCACGTCTCCGGTAAAGACGGGAAAAAAGAGAAGGAAACGTTGGAATTGGCCTCCGAACCTCGGCGCTCGTTTTCAAAGCTAACTGGAAGATGAGTCGGTTTAACAGGCGGACGGCTCTGAATACACTGATGAGGGTTTTACTTATTGACGAGCAGATTGTCCCGGCAGGTACACGGTCTCCACCCTGCTTTCAATAATTTCCCTATGAAATATCATAAATAAAAAAACTGAAAACACCCTGATAGTTCACACCATAACTGTCTACGTTATAATTTACGACGTTGTAAAGTTGGATCAACCTGCTCGGTACGTCACATACAGGACAAAAAAAGTACTAATTTAAATTTATATAATAATAATTATTAGTTTATTTAAGAATACGTTTATTAATGGGAACCACATTTGTAACAAACACCACGGGTCTTTAGTGCGAGCAGCTACGACTCACAGTGACGTTTAAAAGTTCAGCGACCTCTAGTGGTCACAAAACTCCCAACAAGCCGTTGTCTCTGGTGTTTTGTTGTCAAATGACCTTTGACCTTGTATGAAATGACCACGACGTCCTAACACAACCTTACGTTGTTAATGTACGTGTTAATGTAGTAAATTAATTGCTGTAAATTTACAGCAGCAGTTTCATTCCACCTGCAGCCTGCGGGGGGTGCTGTGAGGGCTTCTGGTGTGATTTGACAAGCAGTAAAAATGCCTCGCGCATGAACGAAGCCGGCAAACAGAGATCTGAGGTTTCATCTCTTCATCTTCGGCCTCGTGTGAACGGAGACGGTCGATGTGGTCCGATAATCCTGCAGCACCTCGTCCACCTGCATCGATCTCCGGCCGGGAGTCTGCTGGGGTTTGGAGAGGCCGACAAGCAGTCAGTCAGAGATGGACGTCCACCCTCCACCCCCCACCCCCGGCCCCTCCACGCCCCCACCTCAACCCCGAGACGGCCAATCAGCTGCAGGCCAACGGTCAAACTCTGCATCTGCATTATGCATGAAGCAGGAGTCCTCGGAGGGAGCAGGAGTTCATGATGTTTACAGATTCTACTGAGAGTGTGTTTGAGTGTGTGTGTGTGTGTGTGTCTGTGTGTGTGTGAGAGTGTGTGCGTGTGTGTGTGTGTGTGTGTGTGTGTGTGTGCGTGCGTGCGTGTGTGTGTGTGTGTGTGTGCGTGCGTGTGAGTGTGTATGTGTGTGTGTGTGTGTGTGCGTGCGTGCGTGCGTGCGTGTGTGTGTGTGTGTGTGTGTGTGTGTGTGTGTGTGTGTGTGTGTGCGTGCGTGCGTGTGAGTGTGTATGTGTGTGTGTGTGCGTGCATGCGTGCGTGCGTGTGTGTGTGTGTGTGTGACATGAACCCCTCCTCTTCCTCCCTTCAACTCTGGAAGAACTGCATTCTCCAAAATGCCATAAATAAGTATAATAATATCGATTATTAGTAATATTAATTATTAGCTGTCCATCAGGAATTCTGGATCTTCGAGTCGTGTTTTCTCCCGTTTACATAAATATCGAACGGCGTGTAAACTCGTAGTTTAAGAACACATCTGAGGAAAACATTAAAGTTTGAATGACTTTCATTCAAATATTAAAAGTTTAATGTATAAACTTTTGGAGATTTAAATGTTTATGTTTTGGGGAGTTATTAAAGATTAAAACTGTAATTTAACAATAAGACTGTTGATGAGGAACTTCTTTCTATATTTAAAAGGTGTTTCAGTCGCTAAAATGTTCTTCAGCACCACAATGACTCGTTAACCTCGACGATCACTACGGTAATAAAAGCAGTCCTAACCAGACCACCCCCCCCCCCCTCCACAGGACCAGATCAGATCCACACACCTTTACTTTAAAGTCCATCAGAGGCTGAGTGTTAATGTGTGCATTAGTGAGGAGGAGGAGGAGGACGAAGATCCCTGGAGCCCCGCACTTCTCCAACTTAATTATAGGGTGTGTGTGGTGTATGTGTGTGTGTGTGGAGAGTGTGGGGGGGAGGGGGGGGCTAATGAACTGTAGGATTACAGGGGTGATAATCGCTGCCTTGCTAGGTGCATTAAGTCTGGCTGTGTGTCATTAGGCTGCGAGCCTGACAGACGACGAGCAGGGAGACAGGAACAGACGGGAGGCGTCACTCTGCTGCAGAACTCATAAACCAAACGTCCGACTCGTTAAAGCTTCTGATTCTGGACCAATTAAAGATGTTCACGAAGTTGAAGCTCCCGTTTCTGTTTCTGCAGCTGCAGGTTGTCCAGGTCAGTTTGTCCAAAATCAATCAAAATGTTGATCTGAGCGGATCCTCAGTCTGGTGGTGGAGCAGCGATGAACTTGGTTTTCAGAAGTGTTGCTGAGCCCATGCAGTGATTTCCACTACAGAATCAAAATGATCTTTATTTCCTGTTTCTACATGAATGTTTCTCTCCTCTTCAGGGATCTGACATTTCAACTCTGCATGCTGTTCGAGACTCAGGTCTCATTTACCCATAATGCCGTCCGGCCACCGTGTTTCTGTTGTCCAGAGTGGCCGAGTCCGACTCGTCGTGTTTCCAGGTGACGCGGTTCATTCATCACCGTCGGAGGCTCATTAACTCCAAACAGTTACATAACGCGGAGCTCCTCTCATGCTAATGTTTGCATGTGTTTGACCTGCAGGCTCGCAGCGCCACAGCTTCCTGTTTGATCGCATTCATTTAGCTGCTGAATAATAAAGCAGCCGATCTGATGCAGAGAAGTCTGACAGCGACGACCTCCGTCTGATCACAGTGACGTCAGAGGAGGAAAAACAGAAGAGGAAAACTAGAGGAGGAAAACTAGAGGAAAAAAACTAGGGGAGGAAAACTAGAGGAGGAAAAACAGAGGAGGAAAAACAGAGGAGGAAAACTAGGGGAGGAAAACAAGAGGAGGAAAAACAGGAGGAAAAACAGAGGAGGAAAAACAGTGGAGGAAAACTAGAGGAGGAAAACTAGAGGAGGAAAATTAGAGGAGGAAAAACAGAGGAGGAAAAACAGGAGGAAAACTAGAGGAGGAAAAGCTAGAGGAGGAAAAACTAGAGGAGGAAAACTAGAGGAGGAAAACCAAAGGAGGAAAACCAGAGGAGGAAAAACAGAGGAGGAAAAACAGAGGAGAAAAACTAGAGGAGGAAAACAAGAGGAGGAAAAACAGAGGAGGAAAAACAGAGGAGCAAAACTAGAGGAGGAAAAACAGAGGAGGAAAAACAGAGAGGGAAAAGTAGAGGAGGAAAACTAGAGGAGGAAAAACAGAAAACAAATCTGAAGAAATAAACACGTCAGAGGAAGAAGAACTCCAACATGTCTGAAATAAACAATAAAAACACGAAAAAATATCAAAAGCGCCATGAAGTGAAACACATGACATCTAACAGTAAATTAAATGGAGGTTAATGTGTCAGAAATAATTAACTTTGTATTTATGATCAAACCTCCATGAGAAGTGAAATAAATCTCAAATCATACATTTGTCTGTCGACGTTTCTGGCTGAAGATATTTCTCACACACTCAGTAAAACAAATAAATGTTTAGTTTTAATATTTGGCCACTTTAAAGTAACTTTTGTCCCAAAAATAATCAGGAAGTCTTAATAAATCTGAAATGAACAAGAGTCTTAAAGACGTTGTTTTTAGAAGATGTTTCCATGGAGATAAATAACGTGATTGATGCTTTAAACATGTGATGTACACATGTGTTCATTAACCGGGCTGCTCAATGCTCCTCAGTATTATTATTGTTGTTATTATTATTATTATCACAATTATTATTATTATCACTATTATTATTACTATCACCATTATCATTATTATTATCACTATTATTATTACTATCACCACTATTATTATTATTATTATCACTATTATTATTATCATCACTATTATTATTACTATCACCATTATTATCACTATTATTATTACTATTACCATTATTATTATTATCACCATTATTATTATTATCACCATTAGTATTATTATCACTATTATTATTACTATCACCATTATTATCACTATTATTATTATTACTATTACCATTATTATTATTATCACCATTAGTATTATTATCACCATTAGTATTATTATCACTATTATTATTACTATCACCATTATTATTATCACTATTATTATTACTATCACCATTATCATTATTATTATCACCATTATTATTATTATTATCACCATTATTATTATTATTATCATCGCCATTATCATTATTATTAATTTTATAGACACTAACGAGGAGTTTGTTGAACGTCGCTGCTCCACGAAGACATTTCCCTCCAAGATGGAAACTAACGGAGTCGACAGACGAACCTTCGAGTGTCGTTTAACCCTCCCCTCCCCCCCGACTCCACCCCACCCCCACCTCACCCCCACCTCACCTCCACCTCACCGAACTTTTCTGCTCCATTTGCCTCCTTTACAGCCGCAGAGCAGGAGGTCCACTACGCCGCCACTACCCAGAAGGCCCGGCGGTGTGCCAGAACTGAGGCAGCAAGGAGGACGGAGAGGAGGTGGAAACGGGTCGTAAAGATCCTGGAAAAAAGCCTGGAGGACACAAACACACACCTTCATACACACACAAACACACACCTTCATACACACACAAACACACACCTTCATACACACACACATATACACACACACACACAAACACATACACACCTCCTTACACGTCTGTCAATCAAACAGACACGCCCCCAAAAACAGGTCTTCTTGAATCTTCTTTTCTAATGAATGAGGGATTATTTTCAGATGGACCTCCAGAAAACTAATAAGAAGGAGTGACTTTAGCTAACAACACCGAGATAACTGATGGACACATTTTATTCACTTTGGATTTGATGAGAGAAGTTCAATGGGAGTCTATGGAGCCGGAGGCTTTTTGGAGTCGACCTCTAGTGGCACTCGCTGGTATTGCAGCTGAAGACACTTCTGGATCAGAACCATTTTACAGACCTGAAGCTACGAACTCTTTTATAAACAGTCTGCGGTTGAAACAGGTGAGATGAGTCACGTGACCTGCTCACCTGGAAGACGACACAAATACATCACGACAGTCAAACATGTATGAACAAAAACCCGCGACAGACTGCGTCGCCATGGTAACACGGCTAACGACTCACA